>NW_009649024.1:119757-120203 GCF_000708025.1 Charadrius vociferus
TGGCATCCCCGCTTCCCATCCGATGCGCCTCGGGAGCGTTAACAACCTGTGAGTCATCTCATAAATGAACCATCTTAGGGAGAGGCGGGGAGGAGGAGGGGGGATCCAGGGTGGGATGCTGCTCCGAGCCGGAACTGGGGTGGAAAAAATAAAGCTTTGAGCTGCTGGTGGAGGGAATTGGGGTGAACGTGAGTCCTGGGCTCCCCGCGGGGGCTGGCGCTGGGGTTTCCCGGGCAGGGAGGAGGTCGCTTGAGGCTGGGACATGGGGACCGTGAGTCCTGGTGCCTGGGGCTGGTCGTGACATGAGGACCATATGTCCTGGTGCTGGCTGTGACATGGGGACCGTGTGTCCTGGTGCCTGGGGCTGGTGGTGACATGGGGACTGTGTCTCCTGGTGCCTGGGGCTGGTGGTGACATGGGGACTGTGTCTCCTGGTGCCTGGGGAT
>NW_009649024.1:120233-127449 GCF_000708025.1 Charadrius vociferus
AACAGTGGGCCTGTGATTCATGGTGCCTGGGGATGGTCGTGACACGAGGACCATGTGTCCTGGTGCTGGCTGGGACATGGGGACCGTGTGTCCTGGTGCCTGGGGCTGGTCGTGACATGGGGACTGTGAGTCCTGGGCCACCTTCAACCACCCTGGTCATGGAGGAGTTAGTTTTCCGTCTCAGCATATAAAGTATTTATTCTTTCTGCAGCTTTTTACCTTCCTGCCACAGCACCTGCAGCAGGGGGGATGCTCCTGCCGTGACCCACAGTTCCCACAGCCAAACCACCACCGGGGACGGGACGGGATGGATGCGTGGGTGTTCAGCCCATTGATTTACCACCTCCAAGAGCTCGGGGGCCACCGGGGAGGCAGCGGGTGTCGTCTTTGATGTTGTGAATCCAGGTCAGTGCTAACCCAGCTGCATTCCTTCTGCGCTCTGATGGTGCCGAATCGCGGGGCGCAGCCCGGCTCCTCTCCTCCAGCGCCGCTTTGGTGCCTCTTGCTCCGGGCACAGCGCTCGCTTCTCCCCTCTACTTGTTCACACTCCTCCAAACACCCGTGGGATGGCTTGATTTGGGGTCGGGAGAGGAGAGGAAACCTCCTCTGGGTGGAAAACCAGCGGGAAAGCACAGGAGGGTTCGGCTGAGGTTTGTGTTTGGGCTGAAGGATGGAGGTTTGGGCGGCTCGGACGTGGAGGCATCACCATCAGGAGCTGCAGAAGGAGCATCCAGCTCCCATCGGCACTTTCGTGCCGGTCGGTCCCTGCAGGGCGACTGAGATGTGAAGGTCAGGGGAGCAACGGCGTATGATTGAGCACTGGTGGTTTACCGGGTATTTTATATATGTGATGAAGGCTCTTGTCGTGGCTGCCTGGGAACCTGTCCGCCGTACCCAGGAGGTGCCCGGTCCGGGCAGCACTGGGACCAGCGTATCCCCACTGCAATGTCAGCTCGCAGGCAGCGGGTCCCAGAGCGATGCTTGGGTTTGCAGCAGGATCCTGGCAGATTTTGGAAGGTGCTTGGAGGGTCCCGAAGGCAGGACTTGCTGCAGGGGACCAGGCTGCAGCATCCCTCACCTGCCTGGCTTCGCTCCTGGGTGTCAGGGGTGGTGACGCGGGCTTGGCCGAAGCCCAAGCAAAGCTTTTTTTTGGTCATCAACCAACCACCCGCTTTCCACCCAGCTCACCCCTGGCTTGTCCAAGCTGTGTTTCCTCCGTAAAGGGCAGAGCAGAAGAGCCAACAACCGCCCTTGTCCGTCGGGTGTTTTCCTTTGAAACGTCCCCCCTACACCAGGAGGTGCTTCAGCCCCAGAGTGCCTCCAGCGACGGAGACGCAGGGACCACCACGTACGCGCGCCTGTCTCCCTGGTGGCTGCTGAGGGCTGGAGACATCTGGCTGTAGGCGCCAACCCTACCTGCCTCTTCAAATAACTTGCTGCAGGTTGGGGCTTTGGAGGTGCTCAGAATCCGTTGAGAGCTGCAACTACCACTGGAACATATGGGAAGCTCCGTGTCTACAGCACTGGTCCCTCCAGTGTGTCAAACACAGCTCTAAGGTGAAGGTTTGCCCTATTTCTCATGGTGGGACTTGTGCCTCCTCCTTTCCCAGGCGCTGTGAATATGTGCAAGTGCCTGGCGAGGAGCAGGAGGTGAGAACCTGCCCTCAAAGCTTCAGATAAGGTGACGAACCTTCCCACCCTCACCGGAGAGGCTGCAGAAGATGCACGTCGATTTTTGCAGCGATGCCGCCGTGGCCGATCCCTTCTCCAGCCCTTTCCCAGCGTGAGGGATTCTGCTTCGCTTTGCTTCCCAGCCTGATAAAATCAAGTGCCGGCTGCCATCTGCCCTGGCTTGTCCCAACGGTCTCGGGAGAGCCACCCGGGGAGGCCAGCACCTCCTTCCTCCCCCAAAGGGACACAGATGGTGGCTGCTCAATGCCATATTTTTTTGCCAAGACGGCCACCTGCTTCCCACGCCACTGCCGGGAGCGATGCTGAGCCGTGGGGCAGAGCTGCTGCCGGCGTTCCCGGTCTGCCAGCCAGCACCGGGAGCAACTGGGGAGACGGCACGGCTCTTCTGTGGTCATGACTCAGGTGCTGCTGGTGTCCAGATGGGGATGAAGCACTTGGATGGGTGCATTGATCAAGTGACAGGGGCTGGGAGGGAGTAAATCGTGGCATTTAGTGGCTGCTCCCAGCGACACCAGTGGGTGTTATGCAGGGAAAAGGGGTGGGAATGGCAGTGAGGGTCCTCGGGGGGTGCCAGCACCCCTGGTTTGGTCTTTACTAGCAGAGACAAGACACCCAGACACATCTGAGGTGGCTTAAACTACAAGTTGAATCCCATGGGTGATGGGTCTTGCGGGAAATCCCTGGTGCTGTGAGAGCCCGGCACGGCAGAATGCCCGAGGTCCCGGTGGGATGCTGGTCACCCCTGAACGGACCTTGTGGCCATCTCAAGGAGATGCCAGCACCCCGGTGCCGGTCCGGCGCTGGGCGAGGGCAGGGAGCAGCGGGGGCCGGAGGGAGGGGAGCAGCGCCAGCGAAGGCTGCCACGCTCAGCCCTCGCCCGTTCCTGCTTCTCCCCGCTTCAAAGGTGGCTCCCCCTCCCCCAGCCTGCAGGACCAGCCACAGCTCATCACAGAAGGCGATTTCTCCCCCCTCCTTTCTTTCTTCTTCTCCTCCCGAAAGGCACAAAAATCCCCCCTGCCCCCTCCTCCCGCCGCATCTCACACATCCGCAGGATCTCCCTCCCTCCCGCTCCTACTCTTCCTCCCCAAAACCATCCCAGCCCGGCACGAAGATGGGAACCGATTCAGCTCCGCATCACCCACCTCGACCCTCCGGCCGTGTCCCCGTCCCCTTCCCTCACGCTGCAGCCTCGGGAAGACATTTGCAGGGAATATTATGGGGTTGGGGTCGGGTTTTTGCTGGAGAACCCTTTCAAGGGCGGCCAACGGGCAGGTCTCCACCGGGCAGTCCCCGGGCAGCGGTTGGCCAACCCAGTAAAGAATAGTAATAGGGAATAATTGAAAGCGGTGGTTTAATGATTGGAACAGCTCTTCTTCCCTACGTCTCCGTCTGCCCATCTAAATATAGACATACGCTTCCTCAACACAAAATGCCAGCGTCCCCCCTCAGAGCCAGGTGAAGCGGCTGAGAGCCAAACAGGAGTATTTAAAAGCGATATTAAATGACCGATGCCTAACGAAACCCTCGGGCTGAAGGAAGCCCTCTGCTGATAGATGTTTATTTACGGAGGAGAGGAAAGCGGGTTGGAAACAGACTTTTTTTTTCCCCTCCTCCCAAGGTTTTGGCTGCAGCAGGTTGGAGGGGGGTTTTTTTGGGTTGGGTGGTTGTGTTTGATGTGTAAATCCCTTCTCGCTCCCCGACTCGGCCTTCGGGAAGCAGCTCTGGGAGGTGTTGGTTTAGCTAAAATGCTGTTGAGCTGTTGATTTAAGGGATTTTAGGGTGGCGGTTTGGGATTTTAGGGTGGCGGTTTGGGATTTTAGGCTGGTGGTTTGGGATTTTAGGCTGGTGGTTTGGGATTTTAAGGTGGCGGTTTGGGATTTTAAGGTGGTCGTTTGGGTTTTTACCTCTCCCTTCCCACACAAACGTGGCTGCGCATCTCCCACCACGCAGCAGGGAGCAAAGCTTGGTCGGGGGTGGCCGTGGTCCCCAGGAGCTGGGGGACCCTCCTGTCCCCATCAACGCGCACAGGGTGGCACAGATGCGGCTGAGGGACAGGGAGCAGCGACGCTGCCGTGGGTGGAGGGAGGCAGCATCCGTCCGTAACCACCTTCAGGGTCTTCCTCTGACCCCATTCCCAACCCCGGGATGGATTTTTCCAACAGATGGAGAGATCCGTCGTCCTCTCGCCTGCAAAGAGACAGCAGCTAGCGGGGAGGGAAGAAAACCACTAATAATTGTGCTCCATTAATGACTTGAAATGTTCCCAGGCTAAGCGCTCCCATTTCTCTGCTAAATGAGCCTCTCTCCTTGTCCACCGAACAGCAACCACTAAACCCCCTCCTCCCCGTGGCCCTGGGACCGGAGCTGTGGGTGGATGGCAAGGGGACGGTTTTTCTTTGCTGTAGTCAAGATATCTTCTGAGTGAAGCAATTTTTCCTCTCGCCTTGTGCTTCATCTTCCTCCGTATCCAAGCGCAGCCGGGATCCTCCCAGGGCCTGGATGACTCACCGCGGCAGCAATGTAAGGGCATTAGCGCATGATTCCTCCCAGGGCTCTGCATCTCCCATCACCGGGAGTTTTTATATTCCGAGCAGCTCTCCTGCCCTGAGGAAATATCACGTTTACCTGCAAAATGGCCGGGCAGAGGGGAGGGGACAGCTCAGGATGGAGATGGGAGATGGACCGGGGTGGGTGATGCGGGGACACCTCGGGATGGAGATGGGTGATGGACTGGGGTGGGTGATGTGGGGACACCTCGGGATGGAGATGGGAGATGGACTGGGGTGGGTGATGTGGGGACACCCCAGGATGGAGATGGGAGATGGACTGGGGTGGGTGATGTGGGGACACCCCAGGATGGAGATGGGCACTGGACTGGGGTGGGTGATGTGGGGACACCTCAGGATGGAGATGGGAGATGGACTGGGGTGGGTGATGTGGGGACACCTCAGGATGGAGACGGGAGATGGACCAGGGTGGGTGATGTGGGGACACCTCAGGATGGAGATGGGAGATGGACTGGGGTGGGTGATGTGGGGACACCTCAGGATGGAGATAGGCACTGGACTGGGGTGGGTGATGGAGGGACACCTCGGGATGGAGATAGGCACTGGACTGGGGTGGGTGATGTGGGGACACCTCGGGATGGAGATGGGTGCTGGACCAGGGTGGATGATGCAGAGACACCTCAGGATGGAGATGGGTGATGGACTGGGGTGGATGATGCAGGGATACCTTGGGATGGAGACGGGTGATGGACCGAGGTGGGTGATGGAGGGACACCTCGGGATGAAGATGGGCACTGGACTGGGGTGGGTGATGTGGGGACACCTCGGGATGGAGATGGGTGATGGACCAAGGTGGGTGATGTGGGGACACCTCGGGATGGAGATGGGTGATGGACCAGGGTGGGTGATGTGGGGGCACCTCGGGATGGAGACAGGCGCTGGACTGGGGTGGGTGAAGTGGGGACCAAAGGGATGCACGTACACAGCCTCGCCGATGCCCACGTTTGCAGCGTGACATGCACATCCCCAACACAAAGTTATTGCCCTCACCCCGAGTTATTGCCGCAGAGCCGAAGCGGGTCCCTGCCCAGCGCGGCCGACGGCAGCTCGGTCACCCCTTCAGCCACAATCCCAGCGCAGCGGCGGTTGCATTTAACTCACTAATTGCACGCCGTGCTCGGCCAGGATGCTTTGCAGAGTGCAATTAATTAGCATTTGCTTCCCTGACGCTTGCTGACCCTGCCAGACTCGGGAGTAAATTGGCTGCCGTGGGTAATGGGTTTGCTAAGAGCGGCTGGCGGTGGTGGCACGGCTCCTGGGTAATCACTTCGTTACAGGACGAGCTATTTATACTTTCACTTTGGAAAGACGAGGCGGCTCGTTGGAAGAATGTGGCCTTCAGTGCCAGCTGCTCTCGGCTTTCGGGCTCGCGGAGGACCTTGGAGAAAGGAGGCACAGACGTGGCTGGGGTGAACCAGAGCTCGAGCAAAACCCCAACCCGCCCTCCTGGGGCACTTTTTGCTCAAGAAAACCATCGGCCGGGGACTGCGTGAGGCCGGGACACGCTGGGATGGCGCAAAGAAGGTGGAAAGATGCTTGGGGGACGCTGCAGACAAGCAAAGCAGGGTTAGCAAATGTGCAAAGATCATTTCTCCTCTATGGCGTAAACACGAGGTGGGATACGGAGGACCAGGGGATGGGGGATGAGCCTTGGACATCCCGCTGAGCTCCCCAGCCCCTCTCCTCTTCCCCATCACCCTCCCATCCCTCCTGCTCTGCCCGTCCCCAAACCTGGCCCAAACCTTCCTAATCCGGAGAACGAACCGCCCCTGCTCCCTGCTCGCCAGCCCTTTCCTCAAGCCGCGTGGCACTTCATTATATCACTAAAGATTAATCTGCCGCTCCTAATTGCCAAGTGCCCGAGAGCTCCTGGCAGGGAGAAAAATAAGTGTCGGGCGAAAAAGCCAATGTGGTATAATTTTTTTTCCTTCTCTGCAATATTTAGGTCGACTTACCGATGTGGGAAGCGCAGGGATGGGAATACACGCGGACTAGGGGAGCGGGGGGTGATTTTATTGCACTTTTTGGGGCGTTTTCCTCTGTCCTGGCCCTGAGAGGGAAGAGCACGCGTGGCTCCAGCTGAATGTGGAGAAAGACTGATTTTGGTGGGGTTTGGTTTTTTTTGCTTTTCATGGGGAATCAGTTGTTTCTCCTCTGCCCGTGCAGCTAAGGCAGGAGAAAAAAAGTCTCTGCCAAGCGCTGCGATTTTAGGAAGGCTGAGATCAAAGTGCTCTGCAGACTCAGCAAACCTCTTTGGCCAGGAAACAAAAGGGGACGGGGTTTTTCTTTAGGAAGAGTCTATGCCGTAATTTTCCATGCGACACGTTTCATCGTAGAACCAAAGGTTTGGGTCCGGTTTGGGCTGATTTGATGCACTTAATCACCAAAGAGCCTGGGGGGAGGTTGGGGGATGATTTAGGGCACCTCT
The DNA here is from genome assembly GCF_000708025.1 of Charadrius vociferus. Lineage (NCBI taxonomy): Eukaryota > Metazoa > Chordata > Aves > Charadriiformes > Charadriidae > Charadrius > Charadrius vociferus. The sequence continues at coordinate 126,921 of NW_009649024.1, forward strand.
TCGACTCGGTGAACCATTTCCCTCTGATGGATTGAAAACGTTGCAGGTGACAAAGTGATTTCCCCCCCCACCCCCCCGATTTGTTTTGCTGGAAAAGAAACCCAAATACCCAATCAGGTCAAATCTGTGGCTTAACTCTGTGTATTTTTGGCCAGGAAAGAGCCCGGCAAAAGCCGTATTGTTTTCAGAGCTGCGGCTGATTCTCTCGCAGCAACGCGGGAGAAGGATGGAGAATGGCAACTGCTCGGTTTGCATCCCAGCCTGGAGCTCAGCAATTTTTTTCCCTCCCCCTATTTTAGCAATATTTGTGGATAATTCGCTGCCCGGGGAGTCGTGCTGTGATTGCCCCGTACCCCCCTGCCCGGCTCCTCCGGGTATTTAGGGACCCACCGCACCTCCGCATCCTCCGGCAGCCGGTACCCACGGGATCCAGCCCCCATCCGTGCCAAATCCTGCTTTTCTGTGCCCCCTCTTGTCCCCAGGGCGAGCTGCCAGCACCATCCTTTGGCCCAGGGGCACCATCCTGCCC
>NW_009649024.1:136564-138151 GCF_000708025.1 Charadrius vociferus
GGGGATGTCGCCCCCTCGGAGCGGCGGCGGTGGGATGGTGGGAGCGATGTGGTTCCGCCCCGGTGGTTTTCCCAGGAGAGGCGAATCCTCTCCGCTGACAACGGCAAAGCGGGTCACGCCGAGAGCCTGCCGATAAATATTGCATGTGGTTTTTGAGGTCCGGGGAGGCGGCGAGCGCCTGTGCCTGGTGGGTAATTACCTATTGATTGCTCAGCTTGCGAAGTAAGCCCCTCCGCACTGGGACGGACTGGGGGGGGGGGACGACGACAGGGACACGCTGCCCAGCCATGCCGAAGAACCGGGACGTTAGCACCAAGCAAGGAGCTGGAGGTGTGGAAATAAAGTCTATGAGTCCTCCTGGCTCCAAGAAGGGGGGATATTCCCTCGGGAGGGGAAGGATCATCCCTGCAAACGGGGGCTCGGGCAGCCGGGATGAGAGGTTTGGGGTCAGTTCTTCACCTTGCGCATCCCTCAGCTTTTATCGCCGAGGCCGCCGCCGCTGTCTCAGGTTTTCCCTCTGCCCTCGCAGAGTGCTTTGGCGCGCCGCTCCGGTTTTTGAGGGCAAATCCTTTCTTTGGGCACCTCTTCAGCTCGTCCCCACCCCTCCCCCCGAGGTTGGAGCAAGCGGAGGGTCAGTTTAATCTATTTAATGCACATTTTCTTCCCTTACTGCAAATTCAAGCCGCCCTGAAGTGAAGGAGGACGGAGGAGGATTATACCATAAGGCTAAAAGCGGAGTGCACGGGCGGCTCCCGTGATGCTGGATAAGGAGTAAAGGTGTCACTTTTGGACAAGATGCTCTGCCCCGGTGTCGGTGACCGGAGGAGATAATCCCAATGGGTCTGCAGCGGGAACATGGGGCAGAGCCTCCCGAATTTGTAAGGAGAGGGAAAACAAACCAGCTGACGAAGCTACGGATAAATATCCCTGGGGTCTCCAGCCGCTGCAAGGCGCACGAGCTGGCGGGGTGGTGCGAGGGCCCCCAGCTAATTGTGGGGTGGCCCTAACGAGGGTCAGAGTCCCATCGAACACAGCCCTTGGGGTGCATCGGTGAGTCGGGGGGTGGGCTCTGCGGCGTCCCCGCTCCGGGGCTCGTCTGCAAGCCCTGACGGTGCGGAGTGAGCCCAGCACCCCGCTTTCGGCATCGCATCCGATTCCCCAACCCGGGGTTTGGTGAGAGGTGGGTGCGCACCTCGCCGTTCCCCATCGCCCCCCCTGATTCCTCACCCCGGGCTCAAAACCTGGCAGTGCGGGGCTTTGCTGGCGGGGGACGTGCGCTCGGCCATCCTGCCATGCACTACGTTGCGACGCCGCAGCCCACGGCACGCACAGGATTGGGCTTCATTGACAGACCCGGAGATGCTCCAATGGGCCAGGTGTAGCCCCCAAAACACTGCCGGTCTCCTTGGAGAGGCGGGGGGGGGGATGTCTGTGCAGTCATGGCATCACCCCAGAGAGGGTCTGGAGGGGCTTGACCCCTCCTCGGTGCTGAGAGGTGTGGGGACCTGTATGGAGGGGTACGATCCAGCTCCAGCACTGCATTAATTCAGTTCAATTCAGACACGATTCGCCACCGGCTGCTCCATC
>NW_009649024.1:138365-141875 GCF_000708025.1 Charadrius vociferus
AGGATGTTTTTTTTTTTTTTTTTTTTTTTTTTGTCAAGGCTGGAAAAAAATGCGGGGGAGAAGGGCAGCAGCAAAGCCCCACGACGTGGGCGAGTCGGGGAGATGGGGCGGTGGAGGGTTCGGACCCCGGGCAAGCCGGGATTGCAAAGCAAAACAGGGATGCTCAGGCATCTGCGTGCCGGATTCTGCAGCCGTGGGGCAAACACGTGCCCTGGATGTGGCTCAGGGGGGACCACGGGGATGGGATGGGGGCTGGTGGCACCGGTGGTGGCTGTCCCCATCACCGCAGCGGCATGGGGGGGGATGACACACGGCTGGGGAGGGACACGCCGTGGGGCTGTTTAAAGCGTTGCAGGTTGGAGATTGAAAATAACACCTCCATCACACGGAGGATTTAGCGTCTCACACGGGGACAGGCGGGAGGGGGCACCAGCGTCTGCTGAAGCTTCAGAGCATCTAGAACATGGAGCACGGCGTGGGGGGGCGAAGCATCCCCTGGCGGGGACCGAACGGTCCTCTCCATCATTGCAAAGTCACGAAGAGCCTCAGGTGGAGCCCGACCACCCGCTCCCAAGAGCTCAACTCAGCCCAGGGCTACGACAGAGCCCCGGGAGCTCCTGAGGGCTCTTGTCTGAGCCTCCGCGGCCGCAGCGGCTGCGCGGGCAGAAGAAGGGCAGGGGAGGGCACCAGCATCAGCATCTGCTGGTTGAAGCCGTGGCTACACCTCTCGAGCGCTGCCGGAAAAAATCAGAATTGAAGTGCCCACTTTTCCCGAAGTTCAAGAGAGAGCTCCTGGGCTGAGCGCTGGCGAGAACGCGCTTCGCCTGCGCTTATTCCTGGCTGGGGGATGCGGAGGGGAGGAGGGGACCATCACCTGCGGAGGAGAGAGGGGAAAGCCCCCCAAGGACATGGCCCCTGTGGGGCTGATGGCGGGAAGTCCTTAAAGGGGGGGCTCAGCCAGACCCTGAATGCCGTCAGCCATCCCCAGTTTGGGGACTGGAAATTTGGGAACTGAGTTTTTGTAACGCGCACACGCGTTTGTGCCCTCCCCGTGGAGCGGGGTGGGGGCTCAGCCCTGGGGACTGTCCCCAAGAGTCACCTGGAACCAGTTTCAACCCCTGGAAACAGCTGGATGCCAGAGAGCCCCTCGCTGTCCCCTGCCCTGGTGACACCCACCCACCCAGCGTGCTGCAGGGGGCCGGATCCTGCATCCCCCCAGAGACCAGAGCATCCTTCAGGGCCAGGAGCTCCCCCAGCCCCAGGCGGGTGCGAAAGCCCTCCTCAGGGTGGGGGGTGGGGGGGGACAGCCCCTCCCATGGATGGCGGGGGAGCCTCCGGCAGCTCCCAGCTCTCCGGTTTCCTTCCCTGCTCCCTTTCCTCCTCTGGGATTTCTCAGGAGATCGGGGCGGGGGGGAGCGCAGGGTGACATTTCCCTGGGGGACACGTCCCCTGAGGGACAGATGGGCACATGGGCATGCCAGCAGCTCCATCACGAAGTGGGGGCCAGGCTCCCTCCGGTATTGCTCAGACACCTTTACTGCCTGGAGGGCAAAAAATATAGGTCCAAATCCCCCCGTTTCAGCCATGTCCCACCCCGATGTGCTCTGTTGCACTCTTGGGGACAGGACGTGAGCCCCGGGTCCTGCGTGCCGCCGGCGTGGTGCTGCCCGTCCTGCGCTCCCCGCGCCGCACAAGGTCACACCGATGTTTTATTCATCCCCCACAACCCACTCTGCTCCTTAATTGCAGCCACACGCATTTTGCAAGTGTAAATAATTGCCTTGGCGGCTTATTAATGACTTTGGCGTGCTAACGAGCACCGCAGCCCGAAGCGTACTCTCAGGGCTGGCCGACCCTTCCCCGGGGCTGCCGGGACCCCCAAAGACTGAGGGGGCTATCACCCAAATCTGGGTGCAAACTGCCCCGAGCTCTGCCTGGGCAAAAAAAAATAATTAAAAAAAAAATGCACACCTCAGCCCAAGATTAAAAAATTAACGATCGGTTCATTCGACAGCTCCGCCGTCCTCCTCCGCTGGCGCAGGCTCAGGACGAACACCTTCATCCCTCCGCCACGGTCACCCCCGGTCACCGTGACCTTTACCTGCGTCCCCGTCACATCTCGCTGCCGCCAAACAGAGCCGCTGGGAGAAGCTGGTGGTGGCGAGGGACGGGCACGGTGCCACGAGGCTCCATCCCACTCCTCCTGTAGCCAAAGGGGCATCTCCCAGCTGGTCCCTGATGCCCTTTTTGCTGGAAAACCCTCCCGGGCTGTGGGTGGAGGTGCTGCCCTGCCACCCGGAGAGCCGTCGGCATCCAAGAGGAGCCGCTCCGGCCTTAATTAAAGGTCTTTAATCACCGGGTAGGTGATGGATGGGCATCAAGCCACTGTTACATCCCGAGCTGGGGGCTGGCAGAGTCAAGACTGGGGTTGGTGGGGGGGTTCTGGGAGGACCAGGAGGCTCAAGCTGGTGGCGGGGGGTAGTGCGAACCGCGGCGCAGGTCCCAACCCCCCCCTTCAAAAAGCAGTCTGTGCCACAGAGGCAGTTCCCACCTTTATTGCTCCAGCTGGAGAGGTTTTTTTTCCTGCTCCTTTCCCACACACACACACCTCTGCCCCATCCCTTCTTCTTTCCTGGGGACACAGTGCCCTCAAGACATGTCACAGAGCAGAAGGCAACGGTGGCATCCCTTCGGCATCCAGACACCGCAGCAACCAGCCCGTCTCCCTCCATGTCCCCTCCACTGCACGCGCTTAGGTGAAGAAGAACGTATTTGGGGGGCAAAACCTGACCCTTTCTCAGCCCCGGCCCCCAGGACAGTGGCTCAGCCCCACATCCATGGGGCAACGTCCATCCTGCCCCCAAATCATCCGAGTCCAGCTTTCCTCCAGGGAAGGGCAAGGTCAGACCGGTCTCCCTTTCCAGGGACGTGTCCGTTCCCAGTGGGTTCCCAGTGGGTTCCCAGCACACCCCAAGCAAAGGGAAGGTATTTACAGGGAGGAACTGCTTCAATTCACCGGGGTCTTCCCAAGCAAACCCTCCTGTCGCCGGAGCACGGCTCCCCGGGATGTTCGAGGGAACCCAACAGAAGGAAACAGGGAGCCGGGAGGTGGGGACCGGCGCCACCCCGTCACCCTCCCTCCCCACCCCGCCTGCCCGAGGTGGCCATCGCAGCATCCCGTCTCGCACCGCATCCCCTCCAGCCCCGCGGCCGGGCGCCCAGCAGAACTGCAGGAGAAGCAGAGCCAGGGGTGGGTGGTGAGCCCTCACCCAGCCCCCGGCACCATTTTGGGGGGCTCTGCCACCCCCCCGGGGCCGGGGAAGGGTTGGGGCACCCGGACACCCCTCTCAAAAGGGCACAGACCTTCCAGCGGTTCCCACATTCGTTGCACAGCACGAATGTCGTCATGGGCTCATCGGCGCTGCGCGTCTGCACCTAGGATGGAGCGGGTGGCCGAGTCAGCGGAGACCCCTCTGGCGTCCCCCGAATCGGGGTCCCCTGGGGACCGGG
>NW_009649024.1:143688-145622 GCF_000708025.1 Charadrius vociferus
GCCCCCGTCCCATCTCGCTGCCGCCAAACAGAGCCGCTGGGAGAAGCTGGTGGTGGCGAGGGACGGGCACGGTGCCACGAGGCTCCATCCCACTCCTCCTGTAGCCAAAGGGGCATCTCCCAGCTGGTCCCTGATGCCCTTTTTGCTGGAAAACCCTCCCGGGCTGTGGGTGGAGGTGCTGCCCTGCCACCCGGAGAGCCGTCGGCATCCAAGAGGAGCCGCTCCGGCCTTAATTAAAGGTCTTTAATCACCGGGTAGGTGATGGATGGGCATCAAGCCACTGTTACATCCCGAGCTGGGGGCTGGCAGAGTCAAGACTGGGGTTGGTGGGGGGGTTCTGGGAGGACCAGGAGGCTCAAGCTGGTGGCGGCGGGTAGTGCGAACCGCGGCGCAGGTCCCAACCCCCCCCTTCAAAAAGCAGTCTGTGCCACAGAGGCAGTTCCCACCTTTATTGCTCCAGCTGGAGAGGTTTTTTTTCCTGCTCCTTTCCCACACACACACACCTCTGCCCCATCCCTTCTTCTTTCCTGGGGACACAGTGCCCTCAAGACATGTCACAGAGCAGAAGGCAACGGTGGCATCCCTTCGGCATCCAGACACCGCAGCAACCAGCCCGTCTCCCTCCATGTCCCCTCCACTGCACGCGCTTAGGTGAAGAAGAACGTATTTGGGGGGCAAAACCTGACCCTTTCTCAGCCCCGGCCCCCAGGACAGTGGCTCAGCCCCACATCCATGGGGCAACGTTCCTCCTGCCCCCAAATCATCCGAGTCCAGCTTTCCTCCAGGGAAGGGCAAGGTCAGACCGGTCTCCCTTTCCAGGGACGTGTCCGTTCCCAGTGGGTTCCCAGTGGGTTCCCAGCACACCCCAAGCAAAGGGAAGGTATTTACAGGGAGGAACTGCTTCAATTCACCGGGGTCTTCCCAAGCAAACCCTCCTGTCGCCGGAGCACGGCTCCCCGGGATGTTCGAGGGAACCCCAACAGAAGAAACAGGGAGCCGGGAGGTGGGGACCGGCGCCACCCCGTCACCCTCCCTCCCCACCCCGCCTGCCCGAGGTGGCCATCGCAGCATCCCGTCTCGCACCGCATCCCCTCCAGCCCCGCGGCTGGGCGCCGTCAGCAGAACTGCAGGAGAAGCAGAGCCAGGGGTGGGTGGTGAGCCCTCACCCAGCCCCCGGCACCATTTTGGGGGGCTCTGCCACCCCCCCGGGGCCGGGGAAGGGTTGGGGCACCCAGACACCCCTCTCAAAAGGGCACAGACCTTCCAGCGGTTCCCACATTCGTTGCACAGCACGAATGTCGTCATGGGCTCATCGGCGCTGCGCGTCTGCACCTAGGATGGAGCGGGTGGCCGAGTCAGCGGAGACCCCTTTGGCGTCCCCCGAATCGGGGTCCCCTGGGGACAGGGGGGAGCCCTGAGGGGCTTTGCGGGGCTGACCTGGTTGTAGGTGCAGTTCTTCTTCTTGCACTTGCCGCACTGGAAGAGGTCGGTGACGGTGCCGCCCGTCTTGGCCATCTGATGCTCCCGGATGGCCTCCTGGGTCATGGTGTTCCTCAGCTCCTTCAGCTCATCGCTGGCCATCTCCTGCCACCGGCACCGGCCCGGCAGGGTCAGCGTTGCCACGGCTCTTCCCCGGGGGCTCGCAGCCAAGCCGGCACAGAGCACACCCCGCCGTGGTCCAGCACCCTCCCCATCCTCTCCAGGACCAGGACAGATGGACCAGGACAGATCCTGCTCTCTGCGCTCGGTGGAGGGCTCGGACCCCCCCAGAGGAAAAAATAATCACCCCATCCTCAAAGTGAAAGTGCTGCCTGCAGGGAGCTGGCACCCCACGGAGGGAGATGGGCTCCCAGGAGCCTGATTTGGGGACCCCGGTTGAGGAGGGGACCCTCAAGCCTGACTGCGGACATTCCATACCCAGCTCTGTGATGGGG
>NW_009649024.1:145816-148093 GCF_000708025.1 Charadrius vociferus
TGGGGGGGGGTTTACAGGTCTCAGGAGGGGGGTCCAGGCAGCGCCCAGATCTTTTTTAGCTGCCACCCCCCCCCTGCTGATGCACCCCGGCTCTGATGCTCCCCATGCCCCAGCCAGCACCAAGGTGGGATGGGGAGACGCTGGGCCAAGTCCGGTGTGGACACCACCAAGCCAAGACCCAGCCAGCCCTTGGGCACCAGGAACGGAGGCGGAGGGGATGTGTGTCTCAACCCCTCGGAGGTAGCATGGATGTGGTCCGCAAGAGCCAGCCCCGTGCCCCCCCATCCCGCCCTGCTGCCCACCTCGGCAGTCATGCGGGCGATGAGACTGGGCAGGATGGCCCCACACAGCACGTTCCTCCGCAGGTTGGGGTTCTTGGGGTCCTTCAGGTTGCTGATCCTGCTCCGCACCCGGTTGCGATACTTCATGTCCGTGCTCTTCAGCTCCTGGAAGATATGTTGAGGCGGAGGGGGGTCCGTCAAGGAATCAAGGGGACAAGGTGAGGGGATGCCAGTCCCATGGGGACCCACTGCTGCTCCGGACTCAGTGGTGCTGATTGTCACCAGGGCCAGTGCCCGCGTGCACGTGGAGGTGGCCGATCCCGACAGGTCCCGCGGGGACCATGTGTGTGGGGGTCTCACCCTCCCTGGGCTCAGTAGGATGAAACACAACTTGGGATGTGGGGAGGAAACCAACTTTGCGTTTCCCTGCTGGGACACCCAAAGGCGGTTGGGGCACAGGGACCGTGACCAAGTCCTGTGCTGGGACGTGAGTTCGTGGTGCGGAGGGCTCAGCCCGCTCTCCTCCTCCCAGGCTGGCCAAAAAGTCACCGGATGGACTGAGGTGCCAGCTTCGGGGGTCCCACCAGGCTGCAGGCACACATGGCCAGAGCGTGGGAGGCACCAAAAATCACAGCGTACCCAGGAGGGGGAACATCCTCGGGGCTGGTCCCGGTCTTGGGGGGCCACCAGGAGACCCCCCCAAGCCTTGAGCTGGGGGTGAATGGAGGTGGCTCCGTCCCTGCCAGTGTGGCACAGCCTGAGGACTGCGATGGACCGGGGCTGGCAAGAGACACGGGCACCCACAGTAGGCTCAGCAAAGAGACCTTGGCTGGGTTTGGGTTTTATTTCCCCAAGGATGAAGGCAGGTCCCCGAGCAGAGAGGTGAGGGGGGGGGGGAAAGTGTGGTTGGGGGGGGGGGGGGATGGACACACAGACCCCCGGACCCAAGTGCCCAAGGGATGCTCTGCTCAGCATCAGGATCAGCATCAGCCTCTAACCGGGGTCTGGGCTCCCTCTGCAGGCAACGGGGACAGCAGAACCCGTCACCCTCTGTTCTTGTCCCTGCCACCCTCTCTCCTTGTCCCCACCACCACTCTTGAGCCCGCGTGTGTGTGTCCCCCCCAGGAGATGGAGCCTGGGGACCCCCAGTCTCCGCCCCCCCGCAAAGGATATGGTCTTCGATCTCCGATGCCATCTTCTCGCAGTTGACGCCGAACTCCTTGTAGTCGTCTAAAGGGCAGAGAGAGGCCAAGGGGTGACTTTCAGGCATGAAACCAGCCGGGTCTCACCGTGCACCGAGAAACCCCCCCCAAAACCCCTCACCTTTCCCCTTCAACTTGCTCCAGGAACCCCATCTCTAAAAAAAACTATTTTTACCCATCTTAAAACTTACAAAGAACCCATCTCCACATCCAGCCCCTTACTAGAGACCCTACCAACCTCCTTCTCTTTCATTTTGGGGTTGAACAGTGAGCAATGGGCTATGGCTGCAGTTTGGTTGCAAGTTTGCCGCTGCAGGGCTGCGGGCATCCCAGGACACAGAGCCTCGCTTATTATTGTAGGGTTGCTTCTCTTAAGGCTATCCCATAGGAGAAACAGCCCAGTTTGGGCCCAGTTTGGGCCCAGTAGCTTAGGGAGGAGGTGATGGGTTACCTGCTGCCCCTTTGAATAACCCACTGAGGGGACCTTGGCCGGGGCAATGCTGAGATCCCGCAGCTCAATGCAAGCTTGGAGGTGTCTTTCCTCCCTGTTTTGTCATGTGTGATGAAACTAGGGCTTAAAGCTGCCTGCTTCTCCAGGGCAGCAAGTTCCTGCACCACAGCTCCAGCATCCCCCTGGCTTCAACACCCCCATCTCCAGCATCCCCCAGGCTCCAGCATCCCCCAGCTCCAGCACCCCCAGGCTCCAGCACCCCCAGGCTCCAGCATCCCCCAGCTTCAGCATCGCCCAGCTCCAGCATCCCCCACGCTCCCGCAACACCCCGCTCCCGCATCCC
>NW_009649024.1:148664-150702 GCF_000708025.1 Charadrius vociferus
CGCCCCCCCAGGCTCCAGCATCCCCCAGCTCCAGCATCCCCCAGCTCCATCATCGCCCAGGCTCCAGCACCCCCAGCTCCAGCATCCCCCAGACCCACTCACCATCCATGCGGAGGGCGGCCGTCAGCATCTCGATGCATTTGTCCCTCACCGAGTCCCCCGTGAGATAGCAGGGGGCCAGGAGGCAGGGGCTGGGGGAGAAGAGGGGGCTGGTGGGGGTCCGCGGCGTCTCTGGTTTGGCCTTGCCGCTGTTGGCTCTGCAGGGACACGCAGGAGGACAGGCAGGTGTCGGGGTCCCGGCGCAGCCCCAGGGGACCTCCAGTGGTCCCGCGGCGGTGGGATGTGTCCCTCCTACCTTTCCTCCTTGCTGTCGCTGGAGTTTCTCCGGGAGGCGGCGGGAGCTGGCGAGGGGCTGGTGCCCACAGATGTTCTCCTGGGGGTGGCACAGGAGAGGGGACAGTGAGGGTGACACCACAGATGGGGCAGGCGGGACAGGGGGCAGGGAATGGTGGCAGGACCTCAGGCACCAGCACATCGATGCGAGCGCTTGGAAGCCAACAAGATTCTTCCCAAAGGAGGATTTGCTCCTCATGGGGAATGTCCCAGTGCCCGTGGCAGGATGAGGGCTCCCAGCCACCTCTACCCCCCGGGATGTGGGTCCTGTGGTTAGAGCATCCCCAAAGGGGATCCCCAAAGCATCCCCAGGCTGCCCGGGGACACCCCCTCCTTACCGCTCCCCCGATGGTCTCTTCTGTGGGGAGGAAGAGGAGATGGACGAGGTGGTGGAGGACCTCGAGTCTGCAGAGTCTCTCCTGGCAGGACGAGCCCCGTGTCAGAGGATGGTGATAGGGACCAGGCGGTGGGTCCAGACCCCCATCCACAGCCCGGCAAGGGGCTGGGCTCTGACCTCTCCCACCCCCATCCACCCCAGGCACCCACCTCTCTTTCTTGCCATCCAGAGATGACTTCTTGGAGGACGTAGCGGGGCTCCGGCCGTTGCTGGACTCTCTTCACCACAGAAGCCCAAAGGAAGGGAGAGATGCTCTCAGGGAGCTTGGCCCCAGCATCCCCCACTGGGATCCAGGCAGACGGATCCTGCCTTGCCCGTCTGCACACCACAGCCCCGGCCAAGTCATCCCCGAGCCCCAGTAGCCCCCAGACCGCCGGCAAAGCCTCCCCCAGGCTGGCAGTGCCCGGCAGAGCCCGGCCCCAAGGTCGGGGTGCCCTTCGGCACGTACCTCTCCAGGTTGGAGTCGGTTGGAGCCCGGGGGGTGGTGGCACGAGAGCCGGATTTGCTGGGCTTCCTAGGGCCAAAGAGAGTGGGACGAGGTCAGCCAAGCACCGTCGAAACAGCCCTCGCCCAGGGAATAAATAGCATTAGAGAAGTGAAAATTAAAAAAAAACAAAAAACAAAGCCATTTCTCCCTCCCCTCTCCAAAACCTGCCCCAGCTCTGCCGCCAGCACCCGTGGACAGGCAGAACCGGATAAACCAAAGAATTCGTGAGGAGCGAGCGGAGGGTGGTCTCGCGTCAGCCCCGCCGATGCCTTGGCCGAGGTGGCTGGTGCCCCCCAAGAACGGGCAGGAGCCCCCACCTCTCCTTGTGCTTCTCCTTGTGCTTCTCGGCCGGGCTCTTGGGGTGCTTCGCCCCTTCGTTGGGGCAGCTGGGAAAATCCAGCCCCTTCTCCTTCTTCTCCTTCTCCCCATCCGCGTCCTTCTCCTTCTTCGGGGTGGTGGAGGGCTCTGGGGGAAGGATTTGGCTGTCACAGGCACGGTCCTAACCAGAACCTGGGGAACCGCATCCCAGGGTGGGGGGGATGCTCAGCCCTTAGCAGGGGGCTCACACTGATTTACACCGCTCCATCCTGGAGCAAAACCAAACCCTTGGCAAATGCATCAAGCCCACGCATCGCCCAGCAGGACTGGGTTACAGCGGCTGCGCAGCACAGAAACCTGCACGTGCCAGCACGGGACTGATCCCATCCCGACCCCCATCAGGTTTGGGGCGCTGGGAGGATTGGGGCTTGAGGGGGTGCGGG
>NW_009649024.1:154712-155982 GCF_000708025.1 Charadrius vociferus
CAGCCCCCAGAGCCTGGCGGGGGGGGGACGGGGGACGGACGACACACGGAACACGGGGCCGGAGACCCTCCAGCCCCCCCAGGCGAGGTCAATAAAAGCCCTTTGGCATTCCCTGCCCATCCCAAAGGCTTCAGGGTTGGGGTAGAGAAGGATGTACACGGCTGCGCCCCAGCCCCGCTCCCCCCAGACCGGAGAGGGGGGGGTCCATGGCCCCCCCCAGCCAGGGTGGGGGGCACTGAGAGTGCAGCTCTCCCCAAATCCTTGCAGACAAGGGGAGGAGAAAGCCCCAGGGATGGGCAGAACCGACCGGAGGGACGGGAGAGCAGCCGGAGCCACTCAGGGCCAGCAGAGAAGCTTCAGCCCACCAGTGCAGCGAGTGTGTCCGTTCTCTGCCCTTCTGCTCTCCATGGATGGTCTTCTCAATGAAAGGGGTCTCCAAGCCCCCTTGGAGGGCAGTGTCCAGCCAAGCTGGATGGTCCCACGCCGTGGTCCCAGGCACATGTCATGTCCCTCCTGGCCTGGCTCCGCGCCCGAGCCCTTGCCAGGCGGTGGGGAGCTGCCTCGGGTCCCAGCCGAAGGGACAGGGACAAAAAAGGGGCCACCTCCACCCAGTCAGTCTTGCAAGAGGTGGACGAAACTGGCAGGGAAGACTCCGGTGCGGGAGCCGTCACCCGAAGCCGACCTGGAGGTGCAGAGAGGGGAGGAGGGGGCAGGAGAGGTGGGAGTCCCATCTCAGGCTGCTTCTTCTCGGAGAAGCAGCTTTGGGGCCGATATCCCAATTCCCAGAGGGATTTAGAGCGGCAAAGCCGCGGGTGACACAGCAGCGGGAGCCCTCCCCAGCCCTCCCCCATGCACAGACGGGGCAGGGGACACCCATCCATGCTATCCCCCCTCTTCTTGGGGGGGAGGGAGAGCAGGCTGGGGAGGGGGGGAAGGAGGAGGAACCTGGGTTAGGACCGCAGGTGACACTCACCCAGCTCTGCTCGTCCTCCTCCCGCGTCACCACGATCACCTCCCCCTTCGAGAAGGTCAGCTCCCGCGCTTTGTCCCCCTTGCAGTCAGCCACCGCCTTCACCCTCTTCTGCCTCCCCTTGGCGGGGGGGTGAAGACACCCCCAAGGGGTGTCCCTCCATCCACCGCCCCGGGATAAGGGGAGCTGAGATGCTCGGCAGCGCAGAGGGTGATCCCCCCCCCACCGCCACCACCTCATCGCAGCCCCTCTGAGACCCCCACCCCACCCCATCCCGCTGAGCGGTGGCACCTACCGGCG
>NW_009649024.1:157743-158517 GCF_000708025.1 Charadrius vociferus
AGGTGGCTTTGCCTTTCAGGAGCAGCTTGAGGCAGTTGGGTTGGTTGTAGAGCGCGCCGTAGTGCAAAGCCGTGTTCCCATCCTGCGTCACCCGGTCCAGCGTCCCCCTGCGCGGGGCCACCAGGAAGAAATTGAAGGCTCGAGAGCACACAAGCGTCAGTCCCTCGCGCCCGTGCACGGAGGAGAGCGGGCAGGGGACACCGCGGGCAGCTGGGGACGCACCCGTTCTGGATGATGAAGTCCACCAGAGGAAGGGACGATCTGTCGGCGTGGCGTACGGCCACGTGCAGCGCCAGCTCCCCGGAGTCCTGCCACGAGATGGAGGGGAGAGAAGAGCTGAACCCGAGGATGCTCATCTCCCACAAGATGAAGGGGAGAGAAGAGCTGGACCTGAGGATGCTTCGTCTCCTCCAAGGTGGAGGGGAGGAGAGAGCTGGGCCCAACGATGCTCAGCTCCCCTGAGACAAAGGGAAAGGAAAGCTGGACCCAAGGATCACAGCATCCCAGACTGGTGGGGGCTGGAAGGGCCCTCTGGAGCTCCCCCATCCCACCCCCCGCCAGAGCAGGGGCACCTCCAGCAGTGGCACAGGACGGCGTCCAGGCGGGTTTGGGATGGCTCCAGAGGGGGAGACTCCCCCACGCCGATGGTCACGTTTGTGCCCGTTCCCTCTTGTCCTGTCACTGGGCACCACTGAACACAGACTGTTCCCATCCCCCCGGCACCCTCCCTTTGGGGACTGATGAGCATTGATGAGATCCCCCTCAGTCTTCTCT
>NW_009649024.1:159736-160662 GCF_000708025.1 Charadrius vociferus
CGTTAAGGCGGGTTTCCCCGACGCTGACGGCCAGCTGCGGTGACAGAGGGACGGCGGGGGGGAGACGAGCCCTCGTGGCTGTGCTCGCCCCATCCCCATCCCCATCCCCATCCCCATCCCGGAGGCACAGGGAAATAATCCACCGCATCCCACCCAGCAGCATCTCCCGGGGGATGATGCTTTTTGCAAGGCGGGAGTCTGTTTTAACAAGGAGTAGGTCCTGGGGGGCTGTCAACACAACACACACCCCCCCCCCACAATTCACCCAGACCACAACGCTGGTGGCTACAAACTGCCACTGGGGAAACTGAGGCAAGTTTGTGAGTACCGGAGCAAACTGGGCACAGGTGGGATGGAGGAGGAGGGATGGATTCTGCATCCCAGGGAGGTTTGGGAAGCGCAGAGGGTGACTGCCGGTGGGTGCAGGTTCTCCGGGTTCGGGGAACAGCTTACCAACAGCTCGGAGGTGCTGAGGACATCCAGGGTGAGGGATTGGATGCGGGAATAATGCACGCCCAGTTCCCGATGGATGCCGGAGCACTCGATGCACGTCAGGATGCCCAGGTTGGTGGAGAGCCACGTGGGATCTGCAGCGGGGAGCGATGCCCAGAGCTCGGCATCCCCACCCAGCGCCGCGGGATGCTGCAAACCCCCTCCCCGGGTACCCAACCCACACCCGAGGGAGAGGGGAAGGAGGGGGGGACACCCCGAGCCCCAACCTACCCGGGGCCCCGCAGTCACAACACTGCTTGTTTCCCGGCAGGTTCTTCACCTCGTTGATGACCAGCTTGGTGAGCTCCTGCACGCCGCCGTCCGCCCCGCTGCCCGCTGCCGCCCCACCGCCATTGGGGTCTCCCTTGAAAGCATTGCTCAGGGCTTCGTCCTTGCTGTTCTGCAGCACTGAGACCCACCTGGGCGGGATAAAA
>NW_009649024.1:161299-161752 GCF_000708025.1 Charadrius vociferus
TGGGAGGGGGATGGGATGGGATGGGGATGGGGATGGGGACGGCAAAGCAGAATCTGGCACCGCAAGGAGTGGGGATAGGCTGCAGCACTTACACAACGCACTCCTGCTCGTCCTCCGCTTGGAAGTGATACGTCCTGTTGTCTGCAGGGATGGGGAGAGGGGGGAGAAGGTGAGTGGGGAGATTACGGGATGGCCCGAGACGGCAGGAAGGAGCTGCAACTACTCCAAAGGGGCTGCTTCAAACTAAGATTAAAACACTGCACGTCACTCTTCCATCACCCGAGCCCTGTCGTGACCTCTTTTTGTCTGGAGCTTGCTAGATCTCCTTGGAGAGGTCGGTCCTTCCACCAGTAAAGGCAGCCGGGGAGATGCCCAGAGCTGGATTAAAAGTGCAAAGGGTGCCCAGGTGCCGTGGCAGGGCTGGCGGGGGGCCCGCCGGCCGGCTGGGGAACC
>NW_009649024.1:161881-165574 GCF_000708025.1 Charadrius vociferus
CCTCCAGCTCAAACACACCCGCCCCAGCCGCGACATGGCGCTGCGGGCACTCACGCGTCACCAGGTCGAAGCATTTCTTCTCCTCGGCGTGGGGCCGCACTTGGCAGGTGAGGAGGTTCAGCTTGACGGGGGGGCGGTTGATCTGCAGGGCGTGAGGACGGGAGAAGGTTAATTAAAGGACCGGGAAAAGGTGGGACGCGCATCACCAAGCGCGTACCTCCGATGACAACGCTGGTGGGACAGCAGCCATCCCCAGATGGTCCCTCTTGGGACAACCAGGTGAGCGGGACCCTCTCTGACACTTCGTAGGAGAATGTCCCTGCGCCCGTCCTCTGTCCCCGCTGCAGTTCGCAGCCTCCACCGCCGGGGGGCAGCACCCCCCTCCCCAAACCACCCCGGTGCCCCTTTGGCCTTGTCTGGAACCTCAACGCCCATCTCGCTGCTCCAGTCAAACCCACCGTCCCCTCCCATTGACATCTAAACAAACACGGGGGAACCCATTTAGCACATCCAGTCCCAGCTCGTACTAGGTTTTAAACCGGGCAGATTTGCGACCAGTTTGGGCAAAACTAAACCTGAAATCCAACGGACGCCAACGCTCAAAGGGTGACTTCAAAGGGTCAGGGCTGCTCCTCACCGTGCTGTGGGAGATGGTCAGACAGCCGTACTTCACGCCACACTTCCTCTTCTGCCAGACTTTGCGGATCCTGAAGAGGAGGAAGAGGAGGAGTGAGGCCGTGTCGCGCAGCCCTGGTCACCCACATACATCCGCCTCCCAAAACCACCCATGGCAGCCCTCGGGCAGAGGCCTGATGGCTTTCTGGACGTGGGGTTGTGCCTCCTGTAACTCACAGAGCACAAAACGGCTTGCTGAGCCGGCTGGCCACAGGCCACGCTGGCTACAGCATCACAGATCTGGTAGTCCCAGTTCAGCAAAGCACGTGCTCGAAGCCCATCACCCAGTGGTCCACTGAGAAGGTGAAGACCTTCTCTTTGGGGCTCTAAGGGTTTTATTTTTCACCCTAGATGATCCCACCAGGACCCTTTCTCCCTCCATGCCTGAGAAACAAGGGTTTTCTTCCCCCCGCCATCAGCCGCACAGCTCTTGCTGGAGAACAAGGAGGTGAGACCCCGGGATGGGCGAGGGAGAAGCGGGAAGGAGGGTCGGGAGGGTACTGGGTGCTAAGGAGCACGTGGCACTGAGCGGCTGTTCCTGGAGACCCCCATCCGAGGACACAGCCCCGGCCATTGTGCCCAGCCAGGACCCAGGAGAGCATCGCAGGAGAAGCATCGCAGGCAGCAAGAGCCTGCTGGGGACCTTCAGATAAGAAACGGGTCGATGACACCGTGGGAAGGTCCCCTGCATCACCTCCAAGCCTCCTCCTTCCCCAGCTGCAGCTGGCCACCCACCAACCCCCTGACCACCGGCTCTCAGGTCTCCTCCAGCCTGGGGAAAAATCCCATTCTCCAAGCGTTGATGGATGCGTAAGACCAGACGGGACCAATTGCACCTGAAGACCTGTCTTAAGAGCGACCAAAAACCTCACCCAAACAGTTCCACCTCGGAATTTCCCAGCTCTGGGGCCTCCCATGAGCACGGTGCCCTCCCAGCACACAGCAACACTGGGACGGAGCCGGGAGCTCCTTGGGCAAATAACACTCATCCTCACCCATCGCTTTTCTTGTACAGAAATCCCGACTTCTCCGTCCCGTACTGCTTGTTCCCTTGGTGCTGGTGGATGCTGTAGCCGCTACCAGAGTTCTTCCTGCTCAGGTTTTCCTGAGCTCACCAGGGAAAAAGGGAAAAAAAAAACCAACAAACAACAACAACAACAACAAAAATTAAAAAGCAAAATGAGAGGCATAAAGGCGGTTGCTGCCCCCACGTGACTTCATCCTTACGTGGGCGCAGCGCCCAGCAGAACGCCAGAGACCCCCGTCCCTTCCCAGCCTCCCAAAGTCTCCTCCAAGCATCGCCCAGGTCTCCTGCTCTGCTCCCACCGATGTCCCCTTTGGTCCCCAGCTCCCCTTTCTCCAGCTCCTCCCTGTCCCCCAGCTAAACCCGCGCCCCTCATCGCTCCTTAGCACCCAGTACCCTCCCGACCCTCCTTCCCGGCTCTCCCTCGCCCATCCCGGGCTCTCACCTCCTTGTTCTCCAGCTGCAGGATGCTGCGGAGGGAATCGCGGGTCTGCGTGAGCTGCTTCACCTCCTCCTCTTGGGTTTGGGGGTAGGGGTGGGGGGGGTCACGTCTGAGCGCCGCTGGGGACGGGACTTACCGCGTGGAGGGACACAGCGAGCTTCTCAATGAAGGGGTAGAGGTTCTGGGCAGCCTTCCAGCCATCTTGGAAGAAACTGGGCATTTATTTAACGTGATTAGGACGCAGTACGGGGAGGATGGAAGGGAAAAATAAAAAAATAAAAAAAATTAAAAAAAAAAAAGAGTTTGGTTGGGGTTTTTTTAGCGAAAACGTGGCAGGAGATCACAGAGACCATAGCAACCCCCCTGGGAAGCTGCTCTTGCTTTGTGGTTCCTCTGCTACTGGGAGCTGGAGAGACCCCACCAAAGGCCAAGCTCATGCGATGGGGTCTGGATCCCCCAAATATTTGGGGTGTTTGGGATACAGGATGGGCCTCTCGTTCGACGCAAGCTCATCTCATGGGGACCAGCCCTGCTGGAAGCCAGATCTTGGGGGGGCTCTGGGTTGCAGCGCCAGTCGAGGTCGTGTTCTCGGCCAAGGCGACTGCCCCCTCCCTGCCTCAGTTTCCCCACTCGAGAGCTGAGGGAGATGACACGACACCCACACGACACCACACTCCAGCCTCCCGGAGCAACGGGAAAGGCGAGGGGACGTTAATCCTTGCTCCAAACACCCTCGTTAAAACCCCCCCGGCCAACAGCAGAGCCGCTCGGCTGAACTCATCCCTGGAAATCTATCCAGAAACCAAATCATCGGATATATCCCGAGCCAACCCCCTTCCCCCAGCCCCCACGGACACGTTTACAGCTCCTCAAGCCAACAAAGCACGTTTCAACTCTTCGGATACAACCGGAGAGCAACGGGCTCTGCCCAGCATCTTCACCAACAGCTTTATGGAGCTGAGATGGGAGAAGGTGCCCCCAAACCCTCACGGGACATCCGATGGGTGACGACTGACCCCAGGGGCGAGCCCCCCACCACCGACCCCACCGGGACCTACTTGTGCTGAGCGTGGAAAAACTTGATGAGGCTCTGCAGGAAATCTGGGCCCTGCTTCATCTGAGACTCGCTGGCTTTCAGCAGGTACTGGAGGAGGAGAAGACACCCAGTTAGGTGATGGAGATGAGGACCGACTGCAAATATCCCGGAGGAAAAAGCAAGAGCCTGCTTGGCCCTCGCCTCCCTTCCCCGTGCAGGGAGGAGGGTTAAAACGCTGGCTGGGTTTCAAGAAGTCGAGTCACGACGTTGGATTTGAAGGCAGCTCGCTGGGGACCACCCTCGGAAAACCTGGCTCTGGAAGTCCTCCAAGCCCTGAAAAGTTCAAGGACCGAGGCATGCCCCTGGGGTTTCCAGCCGAGCATGCTTCTCCCGCTGCTCATTACTTCTGGAGTTAATAAATAACCAAAACCCAAGGCAGCTCGTGAAGAAAAAAAAAAGCAATATATATATATAAACATGCTCAAACGTTTTTTTGAGATATGACCCCTTTGCTCC
>NW_009649024.1:165820-167185 GCF_000708025.1 Charadrius vociferus
GGCTTTCCACGGTGAGGAAGCACCACCGCGGGATGGAGCCTCCCTGTGCCACGTGGGCAGCGCTGCCCAGCGAGGGGTCACCTGGGCTGGAGGGGGTTCTTAAATTGCTCCATGTTGAAGCTGCAAAGTCAACGTAGCGTCCAACCCAGAGCCGCGGGGCGTCCAGCACCGACTGCGCCCCCCGAACAAAGTCCTGGCTGGAAAAGGCCACGTGTGCTCAGCTCCCACGGGACTTCCCTGCCTTGCCACCCGTGCCCCAGGGTGATGGTGGTAGGGGACAGTCCTGGCCAGTGCTGGTTGAGACCTACAGGCAATGGGATGCTCCCAGCACTGCCTTGGTCCAGGTTCAGCTGCATCCATCCATCCACCCCCGGGAGGTGTGAGATGGAACACGATGGGGAGATGCCACCACCCCACACATCGCTGGCGCAGGTTGCCCCGAGAAGCTGTGGCTGCCCCATCCCTGGAGGTGTTCAAGGCCAGGTTGGACGGGGCTTGGAGCAACCTGGGCTGGGGGGAGGTGTCCCTGCCCAGGGCAGGGGGTGAAACGGGATGATCTTCAAGCTCCCTTCCAACCCAAACCATTCTATCTGTGATTACCCCTGGGGTGAAATCAGATGGTGGAAGCAGCAAACACCATCCGCCTACAAACCTCCACGCAACGCACCCTCCCTCACCCCATTTCCAGGCCGGCTCCCCGGGAAAGGAGCAGCTCTCCTGCACGCCCCGACACACACGCAGCCGCTCTCCGCGGCGACGTTGCCGGCAGCGGCCCCCTTCCCCGGCTGCAGCTCCCGCTTTTCCATGTGCTGTTATTTATTTCACAGTGGTGCTATTCAAGGGAGTGACTCATCTGGCCGGGTCCCAGCTCCCGCCGGGCGCAGTCTCTTCCCCGCACCCCCCTGCCCTTTGTCGTGGGATTGTGGGGGGGACGGGACGGGGGGGATGACACAGGGGCTGCACCGGGCTCCGACGCTGCTTCCTGGTCCTCGGGGATGTAGAAGACCCCTGGGGACAACCCACCGGGGACTTGTCGCCTGCTCTGTGGCACTCTCAAGAGGTTTATGGGGCCGCTGGGATGCGTGGAGTCAGGGTGCCTGGGTCTCCTCGTCACTGGGGGGGGTCTGATCTTTAAGGTCCCTTCCAACCTAAACCATCTATGACTCTATGACACCGGGGCTCCATCCTTCACCTATTCCCATCTCACCTCCTGAGCACGGACCCTCGGGATCGTTGGGGATGTGGGGCCGTTGGTGACCCCCCCCCCCCCCCCCCCCCCCCCCAAACCAAAACCAAGAACAGTTTTGAAAACAGGCAGCAATGTTATTTTGAATTTCGCTTTCATTTTAAGGATGCTGTCGTCTT
>NW_009649024.1:167439-168944 GCF_000708025.1 Charadrius vociferus
CTAGTCCCCCCAACCGCCAGCCTCTAGCGTTGCAGCGGAGGGGTAGGAGCAGGGTTGGAAGGATGTGGGTACGACCCCCAGATGCCTCACGGCGGGGTAACCCATGGGTGCCGTTCCCAGCCGCATCCCGCAGGGACCCCAGCTCGGGGATGGGGCGTCCCTGAGCCACGACCACGCAGGGACCCCACGGGATGGGGACAGCGATGGTCCAGCACTGCCCTTCCGTGGGGCTGCTTCGCTGGTGGGGACGGGGACAGGCTCCGACACCCCCACGCAGCTCTGAGCACGGCGGTCCCCTGTGTCCCCCCTGGGGCTGAACGGTCCCCGTCCCTTCTCTCCCCCCACCCCCAGCACAGCCCCTACCTCGCACATGTGGAGCTGTGACCCCCGCCCCTCCTTCTGCATGCCCTCGGCCACCACCGCCGCGGTCGGCTCGGCCTGGATGACCCCCGCCAAGCGGGCTCGCTCCTTCTCCTTCTCTATCTTCCCCCTACGGGATGGGATGGTGACGGGTTGGGGGACAGCCCTGCTCCGAGGGGTGTCCCATGGTGGGGATGGGATGAGGAGAAACATCTCCAGACCCTCAAGCTGGGAAGGGCTGGACCGGAGTCCACCTGATGGCAAACTGGCACCCATCATCGGTGCCCGGCTGCGGCCCCGGGACAAAACACCTTTGTGCAGAGCGGGATTAGGTGGATTTTGCCGGTTGGCAGCGGGTTCCTTACACTTTGGTCTCGTAATCCTTCCAGGCCTTTTCGATCTGCTTCTTGGAGTCCTGCGGGCAAAAGGAGAGAAGGGATGGCAGCTGTCAGGGAAGACGAAAGACTCGGTGGCACCGAAGCAGCATCCCACAGCCGAGGGCTTTACTTCGCATCGCTGCACCCTCTCCTGCTCCTCGGGGAGAAGGGACGTCCCCACCGCCTCTCCACCCCTCATTCCAGTCCCTTCCAGCCCTCTCTGCTGCCTCCCAACCTCGGGCATTTGCTCCGGTCCTTCTCCTGGCCACGGGCACGCGCTGAGCTCCTAACGGGGGTCTTGCTGCAATATGTCCCCAAACGAGTGACCTGCGGCCTCGGGACCCCCAGGGACAGTGCTGGAGGGGACTCACCAAGCGGCCGTCCTTCAGCTGCCCCTTCAGCAGGCTGTCCAGGGGGAAGGAGACGATGTTATTCAGGTTCTGTACCTGCAAAGGGCAGAGATGGGGTCATCCCACGGGGGTCCCCACCTCAGGACAAGTCGGGGAGCCGGAGCCCCAAGTCCTTGCCCAAAACCGGGGTCCCCCTCCCGGCTCCATCGCTGTCCCGTCAAGGGTTAACGAGGGTGGAAGCAGGGCCGGATCCAGGCACAGGGCAGGCTGGGGCTTGTCGGAGCTGGCTGCAACGGGACCCCCCACAGACCCACACACGCTGCACCCAGATTTCTTTTCAAGTCTCCCATGAGTTTTGGTGCCCACCAGCACCGGGGGACAAACCCAGCTGTGGGGCAGGGGACCAGCCACAAAAAAA
>NW_009649024.1:169915-171128 GCF_000708025.1 Charadrius vociferus
TTTTTGGAAAGAGGAAAAAGAAAGGAAATAAGGCGAAAAAAAAAAAAAAAAAAAAAAAAACATAGAAAGAAAGGGAAAAAAGAAAATAGCAGCCCCAACCGCCCATCAAATCCCAGCGTCGGCGGTGCCGGCGGAGCTGGGAATGAGCTGTAAATCCAGCAACGGGGGGTACGGGATGGTCTGGGAGCACCGGGAGTGTGTCCCTCAGCCTGGGGTGGGAGCTGTGGATTGCCCACAGTGGTGGAGGACAGCTGAATCGGGAGAAGAGAGGGCTGCACTGGGGTTTTTTTTTCCAAATCCGGATGGATCCTGGAGATTTTCCCCAGCTTGACAATAACCGGGGGCAGAGAACAGCCTGAGGTTGCAGCGGAGATGCCGCAAACCCCCTGTTCCCCCCCCCTTCAAGCCTCCCCCACGATCTCAGCAGCGGGCCGGTGGCTCACCAGGTTCTTGAAGAGTGCGGTGACCTCGCGGGTGAAGACGGCCAGGTTGAGGAAGCCGGTGGAGAGCTCGTGGTTGTTCTGGGAGAGGTGGTTGTTGCCGAAGTTCTCCAGAGCTTCGCTGTACTGCTCCTCGTTCTCCACGTGGGCTGCGTGGGGAGACACCGGTGAGGGACATGGGGTGGCCCTCCTGTCCCTGGGAGATGGCCACATCACGATGTCCCACCAACACCCACCTCCCCATCCCTCCGTAGCAGAGCCGGGCTCATCCTGCTGCAGGACAGCAGCGGTGTGCCCTAAACAACCTCCCTAAGCTTCTCGATTTCCCTTTTTACCCCTTTTTTTAGCCAGTTTTGGGCACCCTATCGTGTTGCCGTGCTGGCCGGCCAGCACCCGTGGCCATCCAACTATCCGACTGCATCACCCCGCGGACAACCGGTGACCAGCGGTGGTGGAGGATGGGACGGTGGAGGCCCGGAGATGCCCATCAGCTCCTCGAAGCACGACTCACTCAGCCCGGAGACGTGAATGGCTTTCACGTATTTCCTGATCCTCTGGAGTACGGCTTGGTCCCCATCCAGGCTCTGCGAAAGCAAAGAAAGAAAACAAACGGAGCTCGTTAGCCCCTGCCAAGCGCGCTCGCCTGCCACCCCGGGGCTCCCGGCGGAGGGGACGGGGCGCTGCAAATCCGAAGCCGCCGTGAATGAAAGAGGGGAAAGAAAAGTTTGCGAGACTAAGGGGTGCTGGGGAGGGGACACGGACCCTTACCTCGG
>NW_009649024.1:171599-172917 GCF_000708025.1 Charadrius vociferus
CCCCACCCCAGCTCGTGCAGGGTCTTGGCCGTGGTCCCCAACACCGTGGACCTCCCCGCAGCCCCTATCGGCCGCATCCTGCGCTCGTTTTGAGCATCCCCCTCAACCCCCGCCTGGTCCCCCGCCCCACATCCTCGCTCCATCCATCCCAGCAGCCCCCATTTGCCCCCAGCGAGCAGCGGGGCAAACTCAACCCTAACGCCAACCCAACGTCAACCCAACGCCAACCCAAGGCCGCCCTGCCCGCGGCGCTGCCCGCAGAGCATCGTTAGCCGAACGCGCCCGGGCGGCCCCGAGCCATCAGGAAAGGGTTAAGGGCGGTTTGGCTGCAGGTACCAGAGGCATGATAACAGGCTGGAAATATTTAGAGGGCGTGAACGGCAAGAAGGGCGAGGAATTACAATAAAGAGGCTCTCTCTCTCGCTCTCTCTCCCCCCCTCGCGCTCTCGCCGAAGGTTTTGGGGCTGATGTCAAGGCCGATTTCCTGACAGCGGGGTCAGCCTGGCTCCGGCGCCGCTCTCCCAGGCCCTCCGCGTTGGACGGGATGCTGCGAACGGACGAGCTTTGGCTGGGATGGGGTGGCTGGGAGGGGACTGGGGCCGAGGCAGGAGCCAAATTCCCCCAGAGGGGGTCTCGCAAGGCGTCTACAATGCAGGAGGATGTTGGGGTGCTCCACAGCCCCTCCATAGACCTTCTCTGCCCCAAACCTGGGTGCCCCAGGCTCTTCGGAGCCGTGGGTTGGGACAGAGCATCCCCTCTCTCTCGGGGAGGGGGGAGTCAGGGCTGGACGTCTGGATGTCTCAGGCTCGCAAACCCGGCGTTGCCTCAGGAAGGGGAAACTGAGGCAGCACGAGATGCTGTGGATGCGTCAAAGCACCGTGCAAGCAAGGGAAGAAGCTGCTCTGAGTGCTCAGGATGGGGCAGCGCATCCCGGTGCCAGCTCACGGCTGCAGAAGGCTCAACGCAGGGACCGGGGACGATCGGGGGAGTCGCAGGGGCTTTCGGGAAGGGGTCCGCGAGTTGGGTACTGGGGTGGTAAATGCAGAAGAAATCACTGCACGGTACTGCCTCCGCTGTGGGCATCACTGGCGTTGCCCATGTTGGGGATACGGGCCTTGGCTGTGCAGGGACAGCCCTCCGGAGTGGGGGGCAGCGATGTCTGGAGCCCCCACAGCCCCCAACACCCCCCCGGCCCAGCTGGGAGACGAGGGCTCCCGCTCCGGGGAAGCTGAGGACGTCGGCGCAGTGGGGATGAGAGCAGGAGGGAATCCCCGTGGGGATGGAGGAAGGGACGGATCCGCACCTGCACCGCAGCCGG
>NW_009649024.1:173113-174406 GCF_000708025.1 Charadrius vociferus
CGTGCCGGCGGCCTCTGCCATGTCACCCTGCCCCAGTCCAGAGGTGTCCGGTCCCATGTGACATGCGTGCAGCACCCAGCCCCAACCCCCAAGGGCCGGATCCGACATTCCAGCCCACTCCACAGAACCTGGGTTCTGCCTCCGCAGCAGCTCCAGGGACCCCAAAGTCACAGGAGACCACCTGGGAGGGGGGTTCTTTAATCCCCAGGAGGGAAACTGAGGCACGGAGCGGTTCCAGCCTCATCACTGAGTTGAATGCTCGATGTTTCCTCGATGGTGGGTACCAGCCTCCAGCCTTCACCCCACTCACCCACATCTCTCCTGTCCCCCCCAGTTTGGGACTGGCTCCCAGGTGGGTGCGTGCAGCCATGCCTCAAAGGCGGCAGCCCCTTGTTTTGGGGACCTGGTGGGACACGCTCACCCCTTCCCACCCAGCAGCCGCTGGAGCAAGACTGGGAACCTTCGCTCCTTCCTCCTCCTCAAGCCACCAGCCGGGATCTGGGGTGGTGACGGAGAAGACCAAGGCTGGGTTTGATCCCAGAGGGTCTCTCCCGCTCCCCGGCCCTCCCCAAAGCCACCGCTGTTTATTTCCCCCGCTCGACGCTATCGCCCCATCAGGGCTCAGAGGGCGGCGCGGGGCTGGGGCTTGTTTGGTTGGATTTCCCTCTTCCCCGTGTGCTGGAGCGTGGGGATGCCGAAGGTCTGGCAGCAGTTCAGCCCCCACGAGGGTTCCCCACAGCCACCGGTGGGATGGGAGTGGGGGGGCTCAGCCCCGTGCCCTCCATGGCACGCACGACGGCAGTCACGAGCCTCATCTCTCCGCCGAGAGCTTTCCTAAGCATACCCCGCAGAGACCCCCGCTGTTCTACCCCTCGTCCCCCCTCACCCCCGCCCCCCTTAACCGCAGCCTCTCCGAGCAGCCAAACGAAAATTCCTGCCCTTTCCTCCTGGCTGGAGCTGCCTCCCCCTTCCCGGCTGAGAAGAAAATCCATGGCAGTGGCCAGCACGTGCTGGCGGGGACCGGGATGCTCCACGATGCGTCCCCCAGATTTCCAACCCAGGGACGCCCATCCCACTGCCCCCGGGGATCCCGGCAGCCCCCGGCACCTGGGGCCCCACGCTCCCCCTCTCCCCAGCCCTGGCTCTCCTTCAAAGCCATTCCTTCGCTAAGAGGAGTTGGCAAAAGCCACGGGACCAGCTGGAAACCGCCTTTATTCCAGGCGGGAGAAGGGGGACGAAGGCACCCCACCACCTCCTGCAAACATTACTGGGGATTTGGGGGGGGGGGGGGCA
>NW_009649024.1:175386-175634 GCF_000708025.1 Charadrius vociferus
GGGGGGCGAGAGGGAGAGGGGAACCCCCGGGGTGTCGCTGGATCCGCACCCCCCCAGCATCGCCCCAGCACCCACCTAGCCCAGGGAGGGGTTGGCGAGCACCCAGGGGTGGGTGGCAACCCAGCGGGCGAGTGGGCAAGCGCCATCCCATCCCGGCGCGATGGGAGATGGAGAGCAGCAGGGGATGCCAGGAGCGAGGTCTCGCCCGAAGCCCACCACGGGGACACGAATAGAGCAGGGTTGGCTTG
>NW_009649024.1:175658-176697 GCF_000708025.1 Charadrius vociferus
TTAACTGGAACCTGCCCCCCCCCTGCCCTTCCTCGGCCCCACAGCGATCAATCTCTTCGGGCTGGGAGCGATTCCCGGAGGCCTCGGCTCACCCACGGCCGGGGAGCACCGGGGTCACATCGTCCCACCGGAGGGGACCCCTGCGGCCACCCAGCCCCTCGCCTCGCCGGACCAAGGAGTTGGATTCTGCTGTCCTATTCCCTGGTGATTTGCCATTCCCGGAGGATGGGGGAGCCGGGACACCCCACGGGGAGGTGCTGAGATTGGGCACCCACCGAGCGCATCCCACCATGGGGCTGGTGGCAAACTGGAAAGTAGGGGACAAAAAGCCTCAGCAGTGCTCTGCAGGGCTGGTTTGCCACGAGGATGACGTGGCCGTGAGGTTGCTTTGCAGACACACCCCACACCCCCCCAAACCCCTCTGCTCCTGCCCCCGACACCAAGCATCCCTCGCCCGGGGTGGATCAGGGGGTGACAGACCCCCGTCCCCTTTACTGAGCCTCAGTAAAACTCAGATTTATGCCCAATCAGACAGAGCTGGGGCCAAGCCCTGCTCTAATCCAGTGGTGCCCAGTGATGTCTGGTGGGACCTGGTGATGGCCAGTGGTACCCAGTGATGCCCGGTGGTAGCTGATGATGTTCAGTGGTTCCCGGTGGTACCCGGTGATGGTCAGTGGTGCAGCAATGGCTGGGGGGGACTGGGACGTGGGAAGAGCCGTTGCAGTCTGTCGGGTGAACAGTTGCACGTTAAAGATTCAATCCTTCAGGCACCGGCACACAGAAGCTCCCGCGGTTTAGCCTTGGGGTGCAGTCTGCCCACCCCAATTTGGGAAGGGGGGGGGAACCCAGCACCCACCGAGGTCCTGGCACGCATCCCTCGGCAGGGCGCTGGCAGACACAGGGTTAAGAGGCTGCAGCCCAGGCAGGACGGGAACAGGGGAAATTTGGGGGTTCCCCATGGGTAGGAGTCCCCCAGCACCCAGGCACCCCCGGAGCCTCTTTGGGGGGGACACGGAGGGGGGGACACGCTGACCTCAGC
>NW_009649024.1:176797-181140 GCF_000708025.1 Charadrius vociferus
CCCCGCCCAAGACACCC
This sequence comes from Charadrius vociferus, assembly GCF_000708025.1. Classification (NCBI taxonomy): domain Eukaryota; kingdom Metazoa; phylum Chordata; class Aves; order Charadriiformes; family Charadriidae; genus Charadrius; species Charadrius vociferus. The sequence continues at coordinate 176,815 of NW_009649024.1, forward strand.
CACTTCTGCCGGGGGTACCGCGGGGTCCCTCCGGGCGCCGGGCTGGGGACAGCCCCTTTGCTGGGGTGGCCCTGCCACCTCCTGGCCGGCCTGGGGACTGCGGGGGGGTGGGGTGGTGGTGGGGTGACACTACCCGGGGACATCCCCCAGCGGCTCCGGGACACGCAGCCCCACGGGGGATGGGGACAGGACCGTGGCTACAGCACTCTGTGCCCCTCACCCGGTTTACCTGACCCGGCGCTCTCCTCCTCCTCCTCTTCTTCCTCCTCCTTTTCTTCTGCTCCACCAGCCGAGCGTTGCAACGTGCGCCATGACCCATCTGGGTACCACTAACCGTCACCAGGTACCACTGGGCATCACTGGGCACCACTGACCATCACCAGGTACCACCAGGCATCACTGGGTACCACTGACCATCACCAGGTCTCACCAGACATCACTGGGCACCACTGACCATCACCAGGTACCACCAGGCACCACTTGGCACCACTGACCATCACCAGGTCCCACCAGACATCACTGGGTACCACTGACCATCACCAGGTCCCACCAGACATCACTGGGCACCACTGACCATCATCAGGTACCACTGGGCATCACCAGTTACCCCGGACATCATTGGGTACCACCAGACATCACCAGGTGGACCAGACATCACCAGGTACCACCAGCCATCACTGTGCCACCAGCACTGTTGGCATCACTGGTTCATGGCACAACTTGGCAGGGATGGGTGACCTGGGGCAGCCCCCCCAGTGAAAGACCCTCCACGGGCACAACCCCACCAGGGTCTCACTTTGCAGCCTCCAAACCTGCCCTCAAATCCGGATGCACATACCCGTCCCAGCCCCAGTACCCGCAGGGACCCGGCCCCCGGGGCTTTTCCCACACTCCCAGTTCAAGGGGCTCAATCTCAGGCGAAGGCTCATCCCGGCCGGATTTGGACTGGAAATCACCGATCCGCAGCAGGTCAGACCCGTTTCTCTCACTCCAGCCACAAATTCATCTCAACCCCCTTCTCCACCAGCTCCTCCAGAGCTGCTGGCCAGTTAAAAGGCCCCAAAACAGGCTTTTTTTTACACTGAAAACAGGAGCGAAACCAGCCAAACACCTCCCTCCTCCCAAACCGCCCCAGCATTTTGCTGCTTAAAGGAAAACAGCCCCTTATAACTCCAAAATTTTATTTTATTCCATCCCCTCCCAGGCAGAAAACATCAAGTGCCACAAGTTTTTTTCCACGCCAAAACACACTCTCACCCACGCCGCCTCGGAGCCAAACCGCAGGAGAACCAACCCGAGGAAGGACAACTTAAATACACTCCCTTAAAAATCAAAATACCAACCCGACCCTCGCCAGCGCCGTGCCGAAAGGGGGATCCCCTATAAATACAGTGCAATAATTACTTATATTTCGCAATGGCACAATTAAAAGCCGTATCCAGCCCCTTCTCCGGGGGCTCGTCCCGTTGCTGCTTCCCAAGCCCCTCTCCACAGGTGATGCTCCAGCCACCAGTTGATAGCATCCCTCCTCCCAGTACACTCCAATTTCGATACTCCCAGTACCGATAGCTCCGAGAGGCTGGAGGGAGCTGGTACGGACTGGGGGGAGAGGGGCTGCAGCCCCCCAGGAAATATGGCTCCATGTACTGGACGGGGATTTGCTGGAGCCGCTGATTTTGGATTCCAGTTGCAGCGCGGGGAAACGCTGCTCCAAATGACCCATCGTGAGGCCAAAGAACCAGTCTTAACTGGGGAGCAACTGGAGTGGTCCCCAAACATGACACACACACCCCCCCTCCAATTCTGGGCAGGGGTTTCTCTGCCCCCCAGGGGTGCCCCTAACCCACCCCCAGTCCACCAGCAGCCCCAGGGTGATGGTGGGGTTATGGTGGGGAGCCGGGATGGGACCTGGTTGGATCCTTCCCAGGGGGTTACACCTCCCCAGGGCACCTCCGGAGCCCAGCGAGGTGACAAACACAGGCCCCCCCCCGGGTGACAACCAACTCAGGAGCGCGAGGAGACACCACCCAGGGTGGTCAACACGAGTGACCCCACCACCTTTAGAAAACCCAGCACCCCCCTGACCCACCCCGAGCTCTCCGGCCGCCCCGCAGAGACCTCACGCGCTCGAGACACAGGTGACCGGAGGGGACAAAGGCAATGGGGAGAGGGGAGGGCTCAGTGCTTCAGCAGGTCCCCCAGATCGTACGCCTCGAAGAGGTCACTGACACCCTCACCCTCCAGCCCCCAGAGATAGTCGTCCTGTTCCAGGGGGGGCGAGAAGGTGACGAAGGGTCCCGAGTCCAGGTGGGAGGGGGCGCAGGGCAACTGGTCCTCCGTCTGCTGCAGGAGGTGCGGGGGTGAGCCCAGCAGCCCGGTTTCCACCTCCAGCAACGAGCTGGGCCCCCCCGAGACGCTGAGAGGCAGAGATGGAGGTGAGGAGGGGGTTCCCGTGCCCCCCCAGCTCTGGGGGACAGCGTGGGGCGGCTGTGGGGTCGGCCCGGGGCTGTGCGGCGCGGAAGGGGGTACGCCGTGGTCCCGTGGGGAGGTGGCGGCGGAGGGAACGTTGTGGTCCTTGGTGGGGCTCTCCTCCGCGATCTCCTCCGGGCAGAGGTACACCTCGATGGGGCCGTTGGTGCTCTTCAGGTGGAGCTGAAGGTTGTCCTGGGGGGGGCAGAGCAAAGCTCACTGGGGGGACACCCAGGACACCCATATCCCACCCCGCTGCCCCTCCACCCCCCAACCAAGGCAGGGTCCAGGCAGGGCACTGCAACCCCTAAAGAACCATCTCAGGGTCAACACAGCCCCACGGAGACACCCCAAAACCACCCAGGGCCATGCTGGGCTGCACCCGTGGGACACCACCGATGTACCCATCAAGGATGGCGCAGGCACGGCAGCACCCGCATCCCGGCACCGACCCCGGTCCCGCACGCACCTCGCTGAAGTCCGGTACCTCCAGCTGCGTTTCCGGAGGAGCCTTCACGGCGATCACCGTCTGCTCCTGGAAGTTGCTGATGGCACGGAGGTCCTGGTAGGTGACGTACGCCAGCGTGGACGGGGACGAGGTATAGGAAAAAAGAGGGACTACGAGCGGGATGGCTCAACCCCCCCATCCTGGTAGTCACCTCCAAACATCCCCCCCAGCCTGGGGGAAGCCAACTGGAGGAGAAGGGGCTCAGAGGGGGCCCCAAGACTGTCTCCTGTCCCCACGACCCTGTCCTCCCTCCCCATCTCCCCCAGCAAGGATATCTCTGGTTGGCTTCGTCGTCGGCCAGCTGCCGGAGCTGCAGGGCACAATCCTGCAGGAACTGGTCCAGTGCCCTCTCCGTCCTGACCAGCTCGGCCAGCTCCCCCCGCAGCGCCTGCTGCTTCACCGTCACCGCCGCGTCCTCAAAGATCCCCGTCCCCCTGCCAGCAGAGATGGCACCTGAGTGATGGCACACCTGACGTGTCCCCGAGCCACCTGTCCCCCACCCTGCCCCATCCCCATGTCCCACGTCTATCCCCCCAGCATCACTTACATCCACTGGATGTGGTTCTTGGACTTCTTGCGGATGAGCTGGATGCCCTCCAGCACGTTGGTGATGTCGTAGATGCGCCGTTTCTGGACCTCCAGCACCTCGGCCGCCCGGTTGAGATCCACAACGCCATCGGACGACTCGTTCAGCAACCGGATGAATTTTTTGGTGAGCAAACCCAGCGAGGTGTCGTAGCGAGTCTTCTCCCCTGGAGACTTGGGGGCTGTGGGGAAAAGAGAGGATCCCCCCCATCCTCTCCTTAGTGTGGGACGTGGGATGGAGGTGACACAGTGCTGGACACAAAAGCCCTCCCCATCCTCTCCTTAGTGTGGAACGTGGGATGGAGGTGACACGGTGCTGGACACGAGAGACCTCCCCATCCTCTCCTTAGTGTGGGACGTGGGATGGAGGTGACACGGTGCTGGACACAAAAGACCTCCCCATCCTCTCCTTAGTGTGGAACGTGGGATGGAGGTGACACAGTGCTGGACATGAGAGACCTCCCCATCCTCTCCTTAGTGTGGGATGTGTGACGGAGGTGACACGGGGTGGGACACGCTGGGGACATTAAACACTGTACAATCCCTAACCTGGTGGAAAAATAACCAAAAAATACTCCTCCCCCCCGGGCAGTTTTCTGCCTGTGCAGTGAGTTGAATGAGCTGGAGGAGGTGCTGAGCAGCAGCGAGGAGGGGCTGAGGAGGGGGCGCTGCTCCCCCGGGGCCACCTTGGGTCACTTTGGGTGGTGCTGGGGGGGACGGGGGAGAGAAACGGGGTCTGCCCGCCTCCTCCCCCCCCCTCCCCC
>NW_009649024.1:183782-185795 GCF_000708025.1 Charadrius vociferus
GTGCTGTGGGACTGCTGGATTAGCCCCCCCCCATGCACCCCTCCATGTTTTTGGGGTGGCTGAGGGCCAGCAGGGCACGGAGGAGGGGGAGAGGGGGATGCAGAACCCCCAGATTTAGGGGGGATCAGGGGGGGCTTTCAGCCCCACCGTGAGCAGGGAAAGCAGGGTGACCCCAGCCCTGGCCCTGGGATGGGGACACCACCCTGTGTGTGTGGGAGAGGGGGGGAAGGCTGTACCCCCACTCTGGGTACCGCTCCGGGATGCAGCCGGCATCTCCATCCTCTCCAACAGCCCCATCCCAGCACGGACAGAGATGTTCTCCGGCGGAGAGGAGCTGGAGGCTGTAAAACCCCTCCGAGGGTGACAAGACGGCCACCACCTTCCCACCCATCCTCCCCCCCATCACCTCCCTGCAACCTCAAAAAAAAAAAAATCCCTTTCCTGCCTGTGCAGTAAAAGCCTTGATGGGATCGAAGTGGGAAGGAATGGATCCCCCTGGGTCACCCCAGCAGAAACCGGGGTGGTGCCGAGCGGTTCTCCCACCAGAGAAGGGCTCCAGCCCAGCACCCACCGGGGCTGTCACCCTCCTGCCACCCGGGGTGTCCTTTGCACGGGCAGCTCAACCTGCCAGCTCGCGCCAAAACCGCGGCGGACTCTGAACACCGATGTCCCGGCGCAGAGGAGGCACGGAGAGCCAGGACCCCGCCGGGGAGATGTCACTCGCTCCGGGGCTCCTTCGCAGCCCTCAGCCCATATAGAGATCCCACAGCCTCTATAGGGATCCCATATAGCCAGCAGCAGGGTAAATACTCAGGATGGGATTGGGACCGGTTAAAACCCCTCCGAAATACGCGTGTTCATGGGGAGAAATGCATTTAACTGCTCCGGGACCCTCAAATCAGAGATTAAGGGAAATCTGAGCCTTTTTTGGACCGTGAGAGATGGCTCATCCCGTTTTCCCGCAGCCGGACGCGGGGTGATGGGCTCCCTCCGGCTGGACCAGGTGACCCCGGATCATTTATAGGGCACAAATCCAGCAAGCAGGTGGGAGCGGCCGCAATTGCCCTGGTCGGGAATTGGGAGGAAACGCTCATTATCTGATTGCCCCGGATCTGCACACAAAGGTTGTGCCCATAAACGGGGTGAGGGGGATGGGGGCAGCCCCAGCTGCCGGGGCTGCGAGTGTCACACCGGGGTTGGAAATGGCATCTCCAGCATCGGGAAAGCGATCACGGCATCAAGGGAATGGGATGGGGACAGAGGGGAACGCCGCTTGCAAGCCACCAAGGGGGGATGAAGGAGCATTTCATGTCCCCAAGTGTCCCAAGAGCTCCCCAGACCCCATTCAGGGGACAGTCGTGGGCAGAAGCACCCTGAGAATCGCCTGGCACGGGTGATGATGAAGCTGTGCCCTGAGCAGAGGCCATTAGCCCAAAACCTCTTGTCCCCAAGCGTCACTTGCAGACAAGCGCTTCCTGACCCCAAGTGTCACACGAGCCCCCCCCCAAACCCCATTCAGGAGACAGCTGTGCCCTGAGCATCTCCTGGCTGGGCCCTGGCGTGGGTGACGATGATGATGACGGTGGCGGTGATGCCAAAGAGGCCATTAGCCCCACACCAGCTCCGCAGCGACGCGTGGAAACGGGGCTGGGAGTTTGTGGGGTGTTTTTAAGGGGAAGAGGCAGCGGCACAGGTCTCTCCCTACACAACAGCCCCTGGCAGCGCAGGATTCGGCATCTCACGCGTTTCGGAAACAAAGAGACCAGGGAGAAGACAGGTGGCCCAGAAGCCCCCCTCCCCCGGGATGGGGCTTGCAACGGCCCCAAGCAGGCTCGCAGCCACCGCACGGACGAGGGAGCAATGACACCCCCTCTCCCCCAGCTACGGCGATGTCCCCAGCTGGCACCGAGCATCGGGGATGGGGGGAAAGGGAAGGGAATAAATAAATAAATCAAACCTTTTCAAAAACTAGATGGAAGTTAACGGGGTCTGGGATCCCACCCAGGACCTGGA
>NW_009649024.1:188476-192944 GCF_000708025.1 Charadrius vociferus
TGGGTGCGGGAGAAGCAGAAAGCGCCAAAGCAATGGTGAATCCCTGAGTGAGGGCAACTGTGAGATGTACCGGGACCGGTAAAAGGCCACCACAGCCACTGAGCTGAGCCACAGTTTAATCCTCCTGAGACCACTGAGCCACAGCGGTTGGTTCCTCTCCATCACCTGGTTCCTCTCCATTGTCTGGTTCCCCTCCATTCGTTCTTTCCCCTCCATCATTCTCCTCTCCATCACTCTCCTCTCCATCATTCTCTCTATCATTCTCCTCTCTGTCATTCTCCTCTCTGTCAGTCATTCTCCTCTCCATCGTTCTCCTTTCCGTCGTTCTCCTCTCCATCATTCTCCTCTCCATCGTTCTGCTCTCCATCATTCTCCTCTCAACCATTCTCTCCATCATTCTCCTCTCCATTGCTCTCCTCTCCATCATTCTCCTCTCTATCATTCTCCTCGCTGTCATTCTCCTTTCCATCATTCTCCTCTCTATCGTTCTCCTCTCCATCATTCTCCTCTCTATCGTTCTCCTCTCCATCATTCTCCTCTCCATCATTCCTTCCATTGTTCTCCTCTCCATCGTTCCCCTCTCCAGCATAAGGCACCTTCATGTCCATGTCTGGGATGGGGACGTTCAGCTGCAGAGATAGACTTTCTTGCCAAGAAGCCTCCTGGAAGACAGATGGATGGATGGACACACACACCAGCACCGCCGCCTCTGCTGTGGATGAGGATGGACACCAGACCTCCAAACTCCAACTCACCTTGGGGGAGGACACCCAAAAATTTGCCAGGAGCCTCTGACACGGGACAGACATGTGCCTCCTGCAGTGCAAGGGCTTTGAGGCAGAACAAAAAGCCTGGCAGCAGGAAAGCCACCGCGCGGCTGGGCACCGTGTCCCTCTGCCAGGAGCACGGCTAAATTTGGCAGCTCAACCCAACCAGATCTTCATCTTCTTCCCTACGGGGGAGAAGGCAACTGCTGTCTCCATTTCAGTGCACAAAGACAACGCCGGGCCTGGCAGGGGACATAAATCGGTGTCGCTTGGCTGCCTTGGGCTGGTTTCAACTGGGTGACCCTTGGGACAGGGACATCAGGGGGGTGGGGAAGGACCGGGCTTCGGGGACTGGTGCTGGCAGGTTGCGCCCCAACCTCCTCCAGTGTGGACAAACTGGAGACGATGTCCCCACGCATCATCAATGTGACCTTGCTGGGGTAAGGGCTGTCCAAGAAGGTGGGGTTGAAGAACTTCTGCCGAATCGGCTCGTGGTCCTGCGCCACGCTGAGCTCAGTGGCCGTCACCTCTGGCCAGGTGGCAGGCGCAGCCAAGGGAGGAGTCAGGAGCATCCTTCCTCCCCCAGTACCTAACACCACCTCAGTAAGCCTTCTCCAGGCTTTCCAGCCATGGCTTTCCACCAGCAAAGTCCTCTCCCATGCCAGAAGCCACAGGTTGAGATCTCCCTGCGACACCAATGCCTCCAGATGGGTGACAGCCACCAGCTTTTACCACCACCCCCCAACCCAAAAGGGACATCTCCCTCCGGAGATTTTGCTTTGGATGTTTGTAAAGGGGCTGATTCCACCCCACCCACCCTACGACCCAACCAGCAAAGAGGAAGGTTTGCAGCAGGTCTTCCACGTTGAGCTCCTCACAGATCGGTTTGTACTCTCTGATGTTCTCCTTGCTGCTTTCCAGGAGGCGCTGGACTTCAGGCGAGATGTCCTCGCTCCGTTTGGCTCCAACTCACTGTAGGTGAACAGGTCCCGGTAGATGTACGCGAAGGCTCCATCCTCCGTCACCTTCGGGTTGAGCTGAGGCTTCGCGTTGGCCATCCCACCGTTTGGCTGAAAGGGTTAACGCAGCGATGTGGCTACGTCCTCTCCTCCACTGGCTGCACCAAAGGACCAACCCTTGTCATCAAACAAGCCAAGCCCAGAGTCCTTCGGAGATGGAAATCCCGGACTTTAAATGCTGATGGTGGGTGCAAAGTGCAGCTCTCTGCCACAACCAGCTCCAAACTGCTGGAAAATCTCCACTTCCAGCCTCCTCCCCTCCTCCCATCGATGGTTTTGGGAAGAAACACCCATTTTATCAAAATTCTCCTGGCTTTTGGCTGCGCAGGAAGAACCACACAGCTCTTCTCCACCGAGATCATCCCTACAGGGGACCACCAAAGCGTGGCCCTTTCACAGGGGGGTTTGGCAGCCACTTTTCTGCCCATCCTTGCCCCATTTTGGAGGCCCACAGAACCAGTCTGCCCTGGGCGCCCAGTCCTGGCTCTCCTCCAGACTGGGCTCCCCACTGCCTCTGCTCCTCTTTGGCATGGGTGAACGGGGATTCCCACAGGCTGGATGTCACCGTGGGCACCAGCGGGTTGGCACGGACAAAGGCCTCGCTCATGATGAAGATGATGAAGTAAATGGCCATGATCATACTCAAGGTCTGCCCTTCTTCCTTGTTGGGGACAGGGACCATTTGGTTGATGGTTGGTAGTTGGTGGTGGCCACCACCCCAGCACCAAGCCCCAGGGGAGCTTCTCAGCGTCCACAAGGAAGGAGTCCCTCGTGCACCCCACATCCCTCCCAGGGGAGGCTCAGCCTCAGCTGTCCCCGAGCCCCCACCCCGGGGTGGGCTCACACCCTGCTGCGTCCTCACTGGAAGGTCTCATAGATGTCCAGCCAGCGTCCAGCGTGCCACAGGTGAAGACCGAGTACAGGACCTTCCCCAGGTCACCAAAACGGGCAGAGACAGACTTGCCAAACAGGATGATGCCCAGCGCCGAGAAGATCTGCATGGAGACAGTGATGGGGCTCCCAGCACCTTCGCCGTGCTGGGAAAGGTGCTCAGCATCCTCCAACCTCCAGCACTGGGGCTCTCTGGCATGAGCAGGGGCTGGCCAAGCTCCATAGCCTCGGTACTGGGAGCTCAACCCCAGCCCTCCCCAGCATCCTTGAGCCTGCCAGGGAGGTGGGATGGGCCAAGGTGGTGGGAATGGACCATCTGCTGTGCCTGCTGTCCCCACAGTCCCCGAAGCGCTGGGGCCAACACTGGACCCCATTGACCAAGACGCTTCCCTAAGCCGATGCTCCCAGCCCGGGTGGGTGTTTCCCAGCCGCTGACCAGCACGGCGATAAAGAGGATGAACATGATGTTGCCGAGGTTGGGGATGACCTCGAGGATGGCCTGAAGCACCCCGACCAACCCCTTGACCAGTCTGCAGACCTGCGTCAAGGCGAGAGATCCCATCGCTGCACTGACCACGGTGCGGGAAGGAGCCAGGGGACCTGGGTCCCCTCCCGGCCTCTCCCCTGAGGGTCTGGGGAGGGTCTGCACTGCACCCCCAGACCAGGGTAAAAAGTGAGGGTGAAGAGCAAGCGATGACGTCGCCTTTCCCAGCACGTGTGGGGTGGTGGCACCACGCTTGGACCACAGCATCTCCGCTGAGACCAACACGGGGACACCGGAGGCTTTGGGGTACGGCACCCCATGTCCTCGCTCACCTCAGGATCTGGAAAGTCTTCTGGATGTTCAGCTTGGGGATGAGGACCCCCACCACGAAGCAGACCATGAGGAAGAAGCTGAAGATGTTCCAGCCATCCTGTGGGCACAGGAGCAGGGGGCTGAGGCTGTGGCACTTGTCAACCCCAAATGAGGGCCCTTCCCCTGATGTTCCTCCCCCGGGAACATCCACAGGGGAAAGGGGACTGCAAGGGGTCCATGTGCCCCATGGCTCTGCCCAGGCTGGGGGCACAACTGGCCTGGTAGCAGGTGATGGGCCACCAGCTGAGTACAGGTGGCCAGCAGCCACAGCGCCAAACATCCCTGCACCTGGGGTGGGGACACTGGAGGAGGTCCCAGTCCTTCCTGGGGGGGCACTGGAGGAGGTCCCGATCCTTACTGGGGCCAGTGGAGGTCCGGATCCTTACTGGGGGGCAACCAGTGGAGGTCCTGGTCCTTGCTAGGGGGACACTGGAGGAGGTCCTGGTCCCTCCTGGGGGGGTACCGGAGGAGGTCCCAGTCCTTACTAAGCGGTGACCAGTGGAGGTCCTGGTTCTTGCTGGGGGTACACAGGAGGAGGTCCCAGTCCTTCCTGGGGGGGACACTGGAGGAGGTCCCGATCCTTACTGGGGGGCGACCAGTGGAGGTCCTGGTCCTTGCTAGGGGGGGACACAGGAGGAGGTCCCAGTCCTTCCTGAGAGGACACTGGAGGAGGTACTGGTCTTTGCTGGGGGGACTCCGGTGGAGGTCCTGGTCCTTACCAGGGGGCGACCAGTGAAAGTCCTCGTCCTTGCTTGGAGTGGGACACTGGAGGAGGTCATGGTCCTCGCCGGGGAGCACCGGAGGAGGTCCCGGTCCTTACCGGGGGGCGACTGGTGGAGGTCCTGGTCCTTGCTTGGGGTGGGACACTGGAGAAGGTCCTGGTCCTTCCCGGGGGGGCCCTTGGAGGAGGTCCCGCTCCTTCCCGGGGGGGGGCA
>NW_009649024.1:193213-193829 GCF_000708025.1 Charadrius vociferus
GGGAAAGGACCAGAGGAGCGTTGTGGAGGCAGAGAGGGTAATGGGGACTCCATTCCCCAAACTGGTCTGGCTCCAGTTTAAAACCAGAGGGACACTGGTGGTTTCAGTGTCCCCCGTGCAGCCAGGGAAAGGTGAAGGGACAAGAGGCACGTGCCAGCGCTCCCAGGGCCAGGCTAAGCCAGTATCACCATGGGCCTTTCCCAGTAATCCCAGCAGCACCCCTCCTCTCTCCCAGTTTGCTTTCTGGAGCTGCAGCCACTTCCCTCTCTATAGATGGGGAAACTGAGGCACAGAGGGAGTTCAGGGACCCAAAGTGGCCCCGATGTTTGGTGGCTGAAGAACCAGGTTCCTCTGCTGATTCAGCCCCACAACCGGGACCACCTTCCCCGCATCACACCCAGTCCCCAAACCCTCCCCCATCACCCTCCTCATCCTCCCCCGCCCCCAGGGCCACCCCCGGGGAGAGCCCGTAGCTCCACCACCGTGTCCCCATGGGTGTCAGCGGGTCGGGTCTCTCGGGGTGCTCAAGCCCATCACAAAGCTCCATGCCCCAAATCCCTCCGTTAATTAAAAACCCGGCAGTAACGAACCTTCCTTCCTCCGCGCTCCGGCCTTC
>NW_009649024.1:194352-196142 GCF_000708025.1 Charadrius vociferus
CTGGAGCAGGGCGAGGCGCGAACGGGGTGGCGAGGGCGCTGGGAACGCCCCGTGTCGGGCAGGATGGGGCCGAGGGTTCGGGTGTTATCCCCAAAATACACCGACGACGGCCCTGACTCATCCCCACCCACGGAGCCAAGCCGGGCTCCAGCCCCTCGGCACCACCGCGGGGGCCCGGGGGGAGCTGGAAGGACCACAGGGTGTCGTGTTGTCCCCCCCCCAGGGGACAGGGCGGCTTCCAGGGCTGGGATCGAACCCACGGCGCCCGGGGTGGGGGGACAGGGTGGTGGTGGGGGCTGCGTGTTTGGATTTGGGGTGCTGTGCATGTGCACACGCGTGTGGATGCATGTCCGTGTTGTCTGGATCGGGGTATGCATGTGTGTGCGTGTGTGTGTGTGTGTGTGCGCCTCTCGCGGGGGGTGCCCATGCGTGTCGCACCCTCATTGCAGCCCGCCTGCGCTGGCGCATGTCTACGCGTGCACACGCGTGTTTTGGAGGAGCGTGTGCGCAGCTGGTGCCTTCTTGTGGGTGTGTGAGCACACGTGTGTCTGCCAGAGCACACACGTGTGCACATGTGCATACCCCATTGGGGTATGAATGTCTGCATGTGTGCGTCAGCGTGTGTGTAAGTGCACAAGAAAATACATGTGTGTGCGTAAGCACATGTGTGTGTCAGTGTGCACAGGCACGTGTGTAAGTGTCTGTAAGTGCACATAGGCATGTGTGCATATGTTCATGCACGTGCACATGAGCATGTCTGTGCACACGCTAAGCGCACGCACATACCCTCATTGGGGCATGTATGCCTGCATGTGTGTGCAAGCGTGTGTGTATAGGTGCATGCACGTGCAAAGGCATGTGTGTGCATAAGGGCACGTGTGTATAGGTATGTGTGTGTCTTCAGGCATGTGTGTAAGTTCATATAGGCATGTGTACATACGTGCATGCCTGTGCATGTCCGCACACACGCTAAGTGCACACACATACCCTCATTGGCTTATGTACATGCATGTCTGCATGTGTGTGTACGTGTGTGTGTGTATAAGTGCGTGCACATGCAAATGCATGTGTGTGCATAAGTCCAAGTGTGTGCATAAGTGCATGTGTAAGTGTGCGTAGGCATGTACATGTGTCTGCAGGCATGTGTGTAAGGGTATATAGGCATGTGTGCATATGTGCGTGCACGTGCGTATGAGCACATGTCCGCACACACGCTAAGTGCACGCACATACCCTCATTGGGGCATGTATGTCTGCATGTGCGTGCAAGCGTGTGTGTACAAGTGCATGCACATGCAAATGCATGTGTGTGCATAAGTGCACATGTGTATAGGTATGTGTGTGTCTGCAGGCATGTGTGTAAGTTCATATAGGCATGTGTACATACGTGCATGCCTGTGCACGTGAGCGCATGTCCGCACACACGCTAAGTGCACGCACATACCCTCATTGGCTTATGTACGGCTGCATGTCTGCACATGTGTGTGTAAGCGTGTGTGTCTGAGTGCATGCATATGCAAAGGCATGTGTGTGCACAGGCACACGTGTGTCTGTAGGCACGTGTGTAAGCGCATATAGGCATGTGTGTAAGGGCATATAAACATGTGTGTAAGGGCATATAGGCACATGTGCATCCGTGCACGCCCGTGCCCCCGAGTGCACGTGTGCGCGCACACACGCGCTGAGCGCACCCCCCTCCCGCAGGCCGCGAGCACACGCGTGTGCCCCCATCCCCACGCGCCCAGCCGTGCGCCCCAGCCCAAGGCCATGCGTGAGAGCGTCGCATCCGTG
>NW_009649024.1:196912-197944 GCF_000708025.1 Charadrius vociferus
GTCCCTCCGCCGCCGGGGAGGAGGCGAGAGCCCCGGGAGGCTTCCCGGGAACCGGTGCCAAATCCTCGCCCTGCCAAATCCCGGTCTGTCCCCCCGCCCCCCCGGGGGAGCCACAGCCCCCAGCTTTGGCCGAGGGAATCCCCTGCCCTGACCCTCCGGCAAAGGGATGGGGACAGAGGGGTCACCTCCTCTCTCCCAGGCTGGGTGTCCCCCTCCGCCTCCCCGGTCCTGTTTCCATCCCAAAAGTTCCAGTAGGACTGGTTTCTCCCACCCCACCGCTCCCAGTAACCCCAGCCCCAAACTGGGGTGGTTAACTGCTCCTGTGGGTTCGGGATCTCCACCGCCATCACCCCGGCTGGGGGACCCATCGCAAGCTGGGGCGCTCGTACCGTGGGGAGCCCCATTTTGCAGCAAGCAAGACCCATCCCTGTCCGCCGGCTCATTTCCGCGGTGCTTTTCCCACCCATCCCAATTAAATCCCTTCGGCGCGTCAGCACTGGTGCAGCTGGAGGACCACGACGCCGGGGTGAGCATGGGGACGCTCACCCCTAACCCACCCCTTTGGCTTTTCCTCCCAAGTTAAAAGCCAGCGGAGATGGCAAAAGCCTATTTTTAGCCTTTAGCATAACAGCAGCTCCTTTCCCAGAAGCAGCGGGTTTCCAGTCGGACACCCTCACCTGCCTCCCGCCGTGCCGGGACAGCCCCGTGTCACCCCGTCCCACCCCACCCGTGGGTGCCAGAGGGTAACCTGCCCTCGGGGAGCGTGAGGACATCAAGCTGGAAGGAGGGAGGGATGTTCCCAGGGGTTCGCCATCCCGTTGGACCGGCCGTTGCTTTTCGGGTGCCCCACACGTTGTTTTTCCCCATGGAAAAGCCCACGGACACGGGGTGCTTGGCGGGTACCGCTTGCACCCCAAACTCCCCTCGGCCTTTGGGGAGATGGAGGTTGAAGCACGTGGGGGGTGGTTTGCATCACCCCGTGCCCCGAAACCCCCTTTTGCCCTTCCTCCTCCCACCTCGCAGCCCCCCCCC
>NW_009649024.1:198088-198358 GCF_000708025.1 Charadrius vociferus
CCGGGGAGAGGAACCAGGCTTGACCCTAATTGCAGGCAGGCCAGCACCATCCCCAGGGAGCAGGATCCGACCCAGCTGTGCCGCAGCCATGGGGCTCCGCAGCTGAGCCGGGCCGGCGCGGGTCGCATCTGTTCCAGGGCCAAAGGGAAAACGCAGCATTAATCCGAAGGGAGGGAAAGGCATTTCTGCTCCTAACACCCCTTCCCCAGGGTGCTGCCTCCCCCCTCCCACCCATTACACACACTTCAGCCCCGGAGGGGTACACGGGGG
>NW_009649024.1:199977-200396 GCF_000708025.1 Charadrius vociferus
CACATCCCCCCAGCCCCCCATGCCATGCCCCCCTCCTCCAAACCAACATACCCACACACACCACAGCCCCCCCACAATCCCAAGCAGCCCTTACCTTGAGGGACAGCAGGGTGGCCTCGGAAGAGGTGTCGCGACTTTTGGCCCCCTCCTCCAGCACGATTTGGAGGTCGAAGATGTAGTCGATGACATGTTGGAGGATCTCCACTTGGCTCACTTTGGTGCCTTGGGGGATTCCCGGCACCAACTCCCGTAATTTGGAATAACAATCGTTCATATCGTAGAGTAAGTTCATGGGTTCCTCCAAAGCGGGGCTTTTGTTGTTGCCCCCCCGGGCGATGGCCAAACTCTGCTCCGAGAGGCAACAAACGGCCTCGTAACAGCTCCGGACGGATCGCACCGGACTGATGGCTTTCATGGCT
>NW_009649025.1:0-896 GCF_000708025.1 Charadrius vociferus
AATAAATCAGCATTAATCAATAAATCACCGATCAATTAAAACATTCCCATCTCCTACAGCATCCCCGGCTTAGGGATGGAGCTCTCAACTCTTCCTTCAGGCTCCCGCTGAAAAAAAATCCCCAAAAATACTCATTTTTCCCATAAATCCCTATTTCTATGGGGGGGGAGGTGGAAATAAAGCACGACGGCATTTTTGGGGTCCCCCGGCTGTGACTCGGGCGCTTTTTTTTGGGGGGGGGCGTGAATCCAAGCCGGCGGCGTGCGGAACCTCCTTGGCTCATCCCGGAGGGAAAAACGGGGCCTCCCCGGGGTCGTTTTGGGGTCCAAACTTGGGAAAATCGGTGCAAAACGGTGGCGGGGGATTTTCCGGCGGCGCCGGAGCGGAGACGGAGCGTTTGGGGGTTCGTCGAAGCCCCCCAAAAGTGGGGTTTTAGGGATTAAAGGATGGATGCAAGCGGGAGGGGGCAAACCGGAGCGAGCTTAGAAATGGGGGGGGAGGAAAAAAAAAAGAAGGCGTTTTTGGGGGGAAAGCTGAAGGACGGGTGAGAAAATAGATTTGGGAATGGTGAAAAATGAAGGGAAAAAAAAAAAAAAGGTGTAGGTGGAATAACAAAGAGAGGGGATAGGGAACTCAGTATTTTTAAAATTTATTGCTTACCTCACTACACCTAATATCTAGTTTTATATTTAGCAAAACTGGCAAACAGCAATTACAGTCTTAAAGGCAATCAGTGCACGCACCCAGCTACGCAAGTAAATAAGTAAAACAGCACAGATGAAGACCTTTAGCTCCTTCCCGATTTTTCTTCTTCCCAATTTTTCTCCTTCCCCATTTTTCTCCTTCCCAATTTCTCTTCCCAATTTTTCTCTTCCCAATTTTTCTCCTTCCCCATT
>NW_009649026.1:0-830 GCF_000708025.1 Charadrius vociferus
CCTAGACGATCCTATGATTCTATGATCCTATTTACTTATTTCCACGTTACAGCGCTGCGGAATTGCCGAATTCCGTTCCTCTCCGGCAACGAGGTTATACGGACCAGAACAAACTCTCATCGAACAAATTCCGCATCCCCAAATCGACGCTCCCCCTTAAAACTCAACGCAGAGAGAGGGGCGCCATTTACTCCCTGCTTCAGCAGAGGTTACATGGATCACCTCACACCCTTCGCCTTAGAAAACGGGAGAGTTTTTATATTTCCTTCCCCCCATCTCTATGACCTTACAGAAAGATGTCTTTTGGCTTAGAGTTTAGGTTTTTATTTGAAAAATAAGTTTGTCAGATGAGGATTTAAGGGAAACAAATTATATACTCTCAGGTTTTGCTTAATACAGGAACAATTTCATTGATTTTCAGCTCAATTTGTTTTGCCTTCGTTTTGCTTTCTACAGAGAAACACTGATAGGTTTTAATATCGCTCAAACTGAAGAGCTGGAAATGCGACATTCCCCAGCTCTGTTCCCCTGCTCTGCAACAGTTCCTGGGGGCAGATATTTAGCGTGAACCTGTTACTGGGTCAATTGGGGTATATTTTACCATGAAGTAAGTTTAGTATTGAGAGGATATGAGAATAAAACAGGAAACGCATTACCAGTATGTGTTTGAGCAACAGAGTAACTAATTCACTACTGAAGACCCCATTCTTAAACATTACACAGCCAAATGTCTTAATTCAAAACATGTTTGTTGCCAGGGGTATCAGGAGTAAAATATGAATAGCTCCTTAAAATTTTTTAAAGTAATTTTTCCATCCTTTTAG
Source organism: Charadrius vociferus (assembly GCF_000708025.1). Classification (NCBI taxonomy): domain Eukaryota; kingdom Metazoa; phylum Chordata; class Aves; order Charadriiformes; family Charadriidae; genus Charadrius; species Charadrius vociferus. The sequence continues at coordinate 825 of NW_009649026.1, forward strand.
TCCAAA
>NW_009649027.1:0-303 GCF_000708025.1 Charadrius vociferus
CCCCTTCTGCTTTCCTGGAAGGGCGTTCGTTATTGCAGCTCCTGCTGGCGTCCCCGTGGCCACCAACAGTGAGACCACAGTGTCATTGATATCACCAGCAGTGACACCGTGGTGTCCTTGGAGTCACCAGCAGTGAGACCACGGCATCCTTGGTGTCACCAGCAGCAAGACCACGGTGTCCCTGGGGTCACTAACAGTGAGACCAGTGTCCTTGATGTCACCAGCCTTGAGACCACAGTGTCCCTGGGGTCACCAGCAGTGAGACCACGGTGACCTTGGAGTCATAGAATCATAGAATGGTTT
>NW_009649028.1:0-406 GCF_000708025.1 Charadrius vociferus
GATGTGCCCTGCCTTGGCTGGCCCTGCAGCGTGGGCAGCCAGGTGCCCCAGGGCAAAGCCTGCTGCGTCTGCCCCGGGCTGTGTGGCCTTGGCTGGCTGCGGAGAGGAGGGGACAGCTGGGGGACAGCCTGGGGTGGACAGCCTGGGGGGTGACAGGAGGGCCAGCAGGCGATGAGGAGCATGGAGGGTGGCAGGATGGGTCCAGGGCTGCTGGGAGAACCACTGCTGTCCCAGGGGCTGCCGGGAGGTGACCCCGGGTGGTGAAGGCCCCTGGGTGAGAGGAGGGACACAAGAGACTTGGGGGGACAGGAGACCCGGCGGGGACCGGCCGGGGGACAGCAGGGACAGCAGCGGCCTTTTATCACAATGGGCGTGAGGCGGGGGGGGGCGGGGGGGGCCATAGTGC
>NW_009649029.1:0-1486 GCF_000708025.1 Charadrius vociferus
GGGTGATGGGAGGTGACTGACAGCACCCAGGACAGGGGGAGGATGGGGAAAAGACAGTACTCAAAGGGCCGAGCAGACGCGGAGGGCTCCGGAGGAGATGCAACCCCGCAGCTGGTGCGCCAGCACAGCTTGGGGAGGGGATTCAAGGGGCCATTCCAGTGGATCATTGCCCTCTTTTACATTTGAATGGGGATTTTCAGGCAGGCACCAGCCCTAATCCTGTGCCACAGGGCTGGAAGGGAGAAACTGCCATCGGGCTCAGGGCTGAGAAGGCAGTTTTATCCACAGTGGGCTTTTATACCAATAAAAAGAAGTACCAGAGACAAGAGGGGCTGTATGCGGCCAGCAGTGCTGCCCTTGTGGGGAGGGTGCAAGCACCCTGCAGCAGTGGTGGCAGCGGCTTGTACTGGTGTGACTGGTCTGGCAGTTGCAGACCCCTATTGCCTGGAGGTCTTGCTCCTGCTCTCCATCCTAACAGGGGCTGGGCTCTGGTTTTACTGCTTTGGGGTGGAAGCTGCTGAGAGTTGGAGGAACCTACAGGTTCCTCCCCTCTCCGGGACCTGGCGTGTTTCTCTTGGTTTTGGCGCGGCCATAGAGCTCCCTGGGGCTTGGCTCCAGCTGCTTTGGAGCCACCAGGAAAAGTGGGAGGCAGCTGTGGATCTGGGACCACTCCAGCTACGGTAGAGCTGGAGGGGAGCTGGGTGGGGGCTGGTCAGCAAGGAAGCAGTGGCTCTGCCACCTTCAGCTCTGCCTTTCTCCAGCCCTACTAAACCATGGCTATGTTTTTCCAATGCTTTGCACAAATAAGAGGAGGAAGAAGTCCCAGAGCGATGGAGGGCAGGGCCGGGCTGTGCAAGGAGCCCCGTGCTGCTTGCTCTGGAGCTCTGCCCAGAGCACGGAGGTGGGGGCTGGTCAGCAAGGAAGCAGTGGCTCTGCCACCTTCAGCTCTGCCTTTCTCCAGCCCTACTAAACCATGGCTATGTTTTTCCAATGCTTTGCACAAATAAGAGGAGGAAGAAGTCCCAGAGCGATGGAGGGCAGGGCCGGGCTGTGCAAGGAGCCCCGTGCTGCTTGCTCTGGAGCTCTGCCCAGAGCACGGAGGTGGATGCTGTCTCTGCCAGTTGGGAAGGGGTTCCTACATGTGCCTCTCCGCTGTGGGTCCAGCTCCACCGGTCCCCTTTCCTGCCCCACAGCTTCACACAAGGACAGCAGAGAGCGTGGGGGTTTTTTTTCGGTTTTGTTTTACCATTTTTTTATAACAAAAGCATCTGCTGGGGCCAGATACTGCCCCAGGCAAACAGTCCATGTGGGCAGCCCGTGGAGCTGAGGGATGCTGGAGTACTGTCCCTCCCTTGGCCTGGGGTGGGAGTGAGGGGAGGTGTGGTGGCAGGCTGAACCCGTGGGCCTGGGACTGCCGCAGAGGCGTAGGGCTCAGGCGGTGTTCTCGGTGCTGGCTGCCGTGTAGATGACCTTGGATTTGGTCGGT
>NW_009649030.1:0-845 GCF_000708025.1 Charadrius vociferus
CGGACAGAGGGACAGAGGGCCACGCCGCACCTGCTTCATGATGAGGCGGGAGAGGATGTTCATGACGAAGCCGCCCAGGCGCGGGTACATGGTGAGCGCCTGGATGACGGTGCGCATGAGCAGCATGGGCAGCGGGCTCTGCTCCATCAGCTGCTGCATCACCACCGCCAACACCTCCGAGGTGTACACGTTGCGCTCGGCGAAGCAGAGGTTGGTGGCTGCAAGGGACGATAAGGACGAGGAGGCGGCGGCGGTGGCACCGTGCCATCGGATGAGACGGCGCCCCACGGCGACCCACCTTTGATGATGGACTTCATGTCGCACTTGGAGGAGTCGATGTTGTGCAGCGCAATGAGCAGTTCGCCCGGGTTGAGCGGGGACACGGCCGAGGAGCCCTCACCTACGAGGGGACGCAGCACCGGGGTGGCCCCGTCCCTCGGGAAGGCAGGGTGGGGATGGGGGATGGTGGCCATGGTCCGTGGCCAAGGCTGTGGTGGCCCCGGAGGCGAGGACCGTCCCTGGGATCACCCTGTGTCCCCGCAGCTCTTCCCAGGGAGGTGTCGTGTCCCATGTCCCACCCCAGGATGGCCCCGTGTCCCCACGGTTGAGCACTGGGAATGTCCCCAGGCATGCTCCATGGTGTCCCACCACAGGGAGGTCCCATGTCCCACCCCAGGATGGTCCCGTGTCCCCACAGTGAGCACTGGGACTGTCCCCAGCGTTGCTCCATGGTGTCCCACCACAGGGACATCCCGTGTCCACCACCAGGGAGGTCCCACGTCCCCACAGTGAGCACTGGGACTGTCCCCAGGGTTGCTCCATGGTGTCCCACCACAGGGACATCC
>NW_009649030.1:2011-2960 GCF_000708025.1 Charadrius vociferus
GGAGGGGCTTGTGGTTGTGGGGCAGCAGAGCCAGGTAGAGGTAGAGGCACTGCTTGATGGTCTCCTCCGTCCACGGCGCCGCCACCTCTGCGTCACACACGGCGTCACCGCAGCCCCGGGGACCCCCCCAGCAGGTGTCACCCCCTCCCCAAAACTCACCTGTGTCCTTGTCGGCCCCAAAGAGGACAGAGGGTGGATTGGGGTGCACCAGGAGCTGCAGGTAGTTGAGGGCGAACTTCTCCACGTACTCCCGTAGTTGGTCCTTCTCGTACATGCGTTTGATGAAGAGCAGGGCCCTGCCACCCCCTCCCCAAAACTCACCTGTGTCCTTGTCGGCCCCAAAGAGGACAGAGGGTGGATTGGGGTGCACCAGGAGCTGCAGGTAGTTGAGGGCGAACTTCTCCACGTACTCCCGTAGTTGGTCCTTCTCGTACATGCGTTTGATGAAGAGCAGGGCCTGCTGACGGACCTGCGGGGCGGCAGCGTGTCACCAGGGTGGGGACAGGGGTGTCCCCTGGGGGGCCGCTGGTGGCCGAGCCCCACGCCAGTACCTTGTCCTTCTCGTGGGAGCTGAGATCCAGCAGGAAGGGGAGGGATCTGCCGCGACGGCCGCTTGGAAGATGAGGCACGCAGCGTGGACATGCCCAGGTAGGTCCGGCTCTGTGGCGGAGGGGACGGCAGTGAGGGACAGCGGGGTTCTCATCCCCGTGTCCCCAACCCCGCGTGTCCCCAACCCCGTGCGTCGTGTCCCCACCTCATCCTCGCAGTACTTGCGGATGACCTCCAGCGCGCTCTCGGTGATCAGCGGCGCCTCCAGCACCACTTTGGTGAAAATCCTACCGGGAAACGGACGTCAGTAGGGTGGGGCCACCACCAGGGTGACGATGCCACCGGGGTGACGATGCCACCGGGGTGGGGACACACGTAGGCGACCCTGGGGACCATCTGG
>NW_009649031.1:0-4307 GCF_000708025.1 Charadrius vociferus
GCGGATCCAAGGCCTATTCATCTTCTTTTACTGAGGAATATTATTCTGCTGAGAACGTTTGGGTAACAAAGAACCAGCCTCACTTTCCAAGGCCTGAGCTCTCGTCCTCACAGCAGATGAGAGGAATCTGACTGAAGCGTTCCAGGACCACGCATTGCTTTGTCAACACTCTTGCCATCTTTCGAGAGAGTGTAGGGTGAGTTGGAGTCTTTCAGTTTTGGTCCAACTAGAGGTGAAACCATGCGCACTTAGTGCTGTCGCACAGCAGGCTGTTTAACTGGTCGTACTGAGCTCTCCAGTCACTTTTAGAAGTAACCAGTTTACTTCAGAAGTTTCTATGAACTTTCACCCTTTATGAAACTTTTAGGGCTGATTTCCAGAAGAAAATATCATTCCAAATAACTCAATAGTACCCTTGTACCCACATAATACATTTATGCAAAAGGAATGTTCTGCAGACACTGCTTTTTACTTTTAACTTCAGGTCTTAAACGGGGTTTTGAAAGTCACTTTCTGAGTCCCCATGTGTTTTATAATGATTGCAGTCGGACCGGTTCCCACTGAAGGGACAAGTCACAGGAGGTGACTTGTACTCATACATCAAACTCCTTCCTTCAGGAAAAAATTATCTGCAGAGAGCGTCCCTGCCAGCTGCGTACCAGCACCTGCATGGCAGGAGCCTGTGATGGCAATAGCATCTGTGAACTGAATTAGTTCCTTAATTATTTTCCTACTACCATTTTGCCAGTGTTTCTAACTGAATATTGGAAAATACAATCATTGTGGAAAATGCAGGAGGGAGCAGGAACAAGTGCAAGATGGAACTGAATGTACTTTGTAACCTCTGTGGGCAGCAAAGTCTGTGCTGTCCATGTGGACGCGTGCCCAATGCAAACACTGGACACGCTGCAAGAGACTCCTGGGCAAGGTCCTGATCTGCCAAAGGACAGCGCAGGTGATTACACTGGTAACTGCTGTTACAAGAGTTGAATGTACAAGTCGGAGCTGTTCAGCATTTGGACTCCGAGTAGCAGTGTGTCCGTGGGTTTGTATGTACTGTATTATTAAAATACTTGACTGTTGAGTTGTGTTTACTACATTAAATTCATCATTTTTCCTCTATCACATTTTTTTCCTGCATTACAGCAAAGCAGATCTAGGCAACAACAGACAGACGTGTTCCCTTTCCTCAGCCTCCCTCGATGTCTGTTCCTAATCTCGCTGCATACACATCCTCTGTTGGTGCTTACAGTTCTCCCTTTTGCTATTTTCTCTTTTTCAGAACCTAGGCCGTGCCTACTGTGTTGCATTCATTGATCATGTCTGCTGTTAACTCATTTACAATAAAATTAATGTAATTTATCATCTGAACCGATACAAAGGCTGCATGTGATTTGAAGGAGTATCTGGTGAAGCGAGATATAAAGCAGGCCTGGAATACAGCCAGTGCATAGGTGCATGGTGTACGTCACTTGTGCCAAAGTTCTCCAAACTCCTTTGTAGTTCTCAGCACACCTTGCAAACCCCGCAGAAATGAAGCTGGAGTAGGACCCGGGAACGCGCAGGCAAAGCCCTAACGCCCAATGCCACCACTGCTACAGAACGCTGCGCTGTGAAATCACAGCCTGAACATCACACTTCGATTGTTAAAGGGGGAGAGGATATCAGCCACTTGGTGAGCGTGTGAAGCTGTTCAGCCCTAAACATATGAATGGTAAGAGTTCAAATAAAGTACAATGTCCCGATTAGACACGTATGACACAGGCGTCACTGCCAAAGGTGTGCTCTCCCTCCACGCCAGAGCACTCCAGGATGCACTTAAGATTTACCGGGCCAGGAGGAACGCAATGACAGCCGTATCGCCATCCAGATCATCTCATCTCTGCTTAAGCTGGTAATGCTTGAGTGGCCATGTCCCAGAGTGTGCCCAAAGGCCACCCACCGGGGAGAAATGAGAGTTCCCCGAAAGCTCTGTATTTGCCTGTATTTTGAGTGTCCCAGTCAAGAGAGAATGAAGCACTCATGTGATCCTGATGGAGTAAGGATTATTAGCCAGTTCTTTCCAAAGCACCAGTGGAAGAAAAGGAAGTTTAAAACACACCCACGCCCAGGAAGGACGAGTTCAGGGTTCCTGCTGCAACGCAGGCTGAGCAAGCATGGAGGGTATCCCGAGGTGGGACAACTCTATCGCAGTTAGAGGCAGTAAATAAAGCAGCTGAAGGGGGAAGAGGAGGAACCCTGCAGTAGTGAGCTCTCCTAAATGAGTAGAGGTTACTCAACAAGCACAAGTTAACAGAAACAAGATAGACAAGGGTGCAAAAGGTGAGTGGGATAAGAAAAAGAGAGAAAGGGAAAAGACCTAATCAAGAGGAGTGGGGTGTCAAGGAGGGAGCAAAGCCAGAAACTCTCACAAATGAAAAAATACTGATGCGTATCACTCTGAGCACGTGGAAGGGTATGCCTATATTTTCTGAAATGCAGATTAGGTTTCAGCAGAGTGAAAAGCACAGTACCTGAATGCGACAGGCAAGTAATAAGAACTGTAAGGATATGGAAGTTGAAAGTGTAACTACCACATGTTTCCAAATCCATTTATGTCATTGGAAGGTAACTCTTACCTCCATTCTTTCAGTCCTCTGGCTCTGTAAATGGCCCAAATTTTGGACCATGGCATGGTTCCAGAGGGAGCGGGTGCAAAGATGACAGCACAGCTGCAGAGCTACTCAAGGGATGGTCCTGCAGGATTATGGCTACTGCAATCCTCATGTCTTTTAATAAGGGACGTCTTTAAAAACATGCAAAGCAAAAAGGAATATGGTGATCTACATGAGGCAGGACTGTCCCTCCACACCTCTTGGAGAAATTTGAATATCACTGTTCACAACAGCAGGATTTCCACATGCTACTCTTTCTTGCAGGCCCACCAAATCCATCTCTGTGGTAGGATCACACCAATCCCTGTGGTGTGACACTCTAGAGCTGTCATGAAGTGGGAATCCGTACCGTAGTGAGTGGAAAACAGAGAGGCTAGACGTGGAGGAGCAAACAGAATGACATCCACTGCAGCCATCACTGACAAAGTACACAACCCCCCTATTTTCTCATGAAATAACTACCTTTTCATCACGTACCTATTCACTAAAGGCTGTCATACCTGCCGTTTCACAGTTACAAGTACTTAGCCTTCAAGATCCTATAATCCAGAAGATGAAGATCAGACTATGCCAAACAATGCAGACACCTCCTTAAAGCTTGTCTACTTCTTCAGAAGCAAATTGCTTTTTTGTATAAATAGCTTTCTTTTCACAGAATGGCAGGGGTTGGAAGGGCCCTTCGGAGCTCATCTAGCCCACCCCCCCTGCCAAAGCAGGGTCACCTACAGCAGGCTGGACAGGAACGCATCCAGGCGGGTTTGGAATACCTCCAGAGAAGGAGACTCCACAACCTCTCTGGGCAGCCTGTGCCAGTGCTCTGCCACCCTCAAAGTAAAGAAGTTCTTCCTCACTTTTGGATGGAATTTCCTGTGTTCCAGCTTGTGCCTGTTGCCCCTTGTCCTGTCACTTGTCCGGGCACCACTGAAAAGACTCTGGCCCCATCCTCTAGACACCCACCCTTTAGATATTGATAAGCATTTATGAGATGCCCGTTCAGTCTTCTCTTCTCCAGGCTAAACAGATACAGGTTTCTCAGCCTTTCTTCATCAGAGAGATGGTCCATTCTCTTGATCATCTTTGTAGCCCTCCACTGGACTCTCTCCAGTAGTTCCCTGTCCTCAAACCAGGGAGCCCAGAACTGGACATAGTACTCCAGATGCAGCCTCACCAGGGTACAGTAGACAAGGAGGATAACCTCCCTCGACCTGCTGGCTACACTCTTTTTTAATGCACCCCGAGAGGCCTTGGCGACAAGGGCATAGTCAAATTTTAGTCAAGTTTTGCTTTAACTCCCTGCCCTCTTACCAGGTTAGATGAATGCTAGTACATGGGAATGAATGGTTGAGATCAGGGAGAAGAAAACCCATCTCCCTTAACAGCATCAAGCTCTTAGGTTGGTTTAGTTGCATCGTTGCCTAATATAACTGCGTATTAGATATGAGCATACTCCCCCAAAAAGACAAGATGCACATAGAAAACATGATTTTTACTTCTAAATAATGGTAATTTTCCAATAAAATGTGGAATGGGTACATATCACCAAAAATGTTTGCAAAACAAGCAGCAGCAAACGTGTAAAAAGGCAAGTTTCCTGTTCATGCCTTTCTCCCTTAAACTCTGCATCCATTAGTGCTGAAGTCACCATTAGCACAT
>NW_009649031.1:4332-4606 GCF_000708025.1 Charadrius vociferus
CGTCTTAAAGCTCACCACCGCACGGACCCCACAGTCAACACTCTCCTCCCACCCCTCACCCTTCCCTTTACGTGCGCTTGCCAGCGCTTCGCAGATGTTCGGATCCAGTGTTTCCCCAGAGCAACCAAGTTTATCTGCCTGCAAAGGGAACGATCTGAAGAAGGACCGAGAGGATTTTTTTTTAAATAAACGTCGCAGCCCGCGGAGCGACCCTTCTCGGGACAGCCGGCCCGGCAGCGCTGTCCTTGGAACCTGCGGGTCTGCCGACTGCCAG
>NW_009649031.1:5904-53994 GCF_000708025.1 Charadrius vociferus
CCGGTCCCCGCTGGCTCGGGGAAGCGCTGATCGAACTCCCTCCGAACGCGCCCCTGTGTGGGCTTCGCAGCCCAATTCTGAAATACCGAAGGGAAACCAGGTTGGTCGGTTCCCACTTCTGGCTTCCTCCACCCCCTTCCATAGAGATGCTTCATGTCAGCATCAGCAGCGCGGTGAGGGCGGTTGTACTCATTAGGGCGGCGGGGTTGTATTGAGCGTGCGGTGCGTCCCCAGCACGGGGCCGTGTTGCTCCTGCACGGTGCTGCCGGAGCACCGGCTCATCCACGGGGAGCAACGGCCTGGAAGCGCCCAGCGCAAGTCTGTAGTGGCTGAGAGGGGGTTTGTTCTCTTAACTGCCCACACCTGTAATCCTTTCTGCTCCTGCATTCACCATCTTTTGACGGAAAACACTTTCAACCTTTCGGGTTCTTAAAGCCGAGGGAAATAAGCCATAGTACAGCTTCATCGATCAAACTTAAAAGCGTAGATCAATGTTGAAGATAATGTGCGGTTGGAAACAAAACAACAAAAAAAAGATGCTACAGAGAGATACTACGCTGCTATAAAAGGGGTTTTTACATTAAAGAACTGGCTAGATCAGTAATCTATCTTTTGTTACGCACTCAGCAGAAAGAACCCATAAAACAAAGCTTTTTTTCAAGATCAGAAAAAGGCTAAATAAGCCCTTCTTAGTTGTTTTGTATGTAACTGCAGCCAGGCAGTGAGATGGGGTGATGTAACAATGATGCTGAATTTGTCTAGTCCTTAAAAGGAATGGCGAGTAGTAAATTTCGTCAGTTACAACAGTATATTTGACATCACTTGTTGCAGTCCGTTCCATTGTCTGTCTTGTGTGTTATATTTTGTTTTCTCTGTTTTCTTTGAGCACTGGTGAAAACAAGCAATGGGCAGCCTAAGTGGGAAGGAAGAATGCTTGAAATTCTGTCATTTAGAAGTCTGCGATGGGGACTGGATGTACTGTTGAGCTTTGGTCTTTCATCTGCTGTCAATGGCAAGCAGCAGTCAAAAAATGGGATGGTAGTAGGGTATATATTCCATTGAGGAAAAACAGGAGAAATAGTATAGTATTGTTAATCTGGTCGGTGATGTTTTGAGCGACAGTATTCACACTGAAAGGATGGGCAAATAGTTACCTAACGTCTATTACGATCTACTGCTGAACTACTTCAACTAAAGTTTTCTGAGACTAGTGCGGTACTAGGCTTGATTGGGCAAGATCGTTTTTATTAGGACAGCTACAAGTTGTATGAATGTAGAATTAAAAGGGGGGGGGGAATTCTGTTTTACTGTAGCTTTCCTTTTGTTGTCATTGACAGTTCTGTGTTACCTCTTAGGTAAAAATCTTGCATGATAAAACTGCAAAGTTATTCTTCTTAAATATGGGAGCATTAAATTTCTAGGCAAATACTTATGTAAAAGTTCTTGCAGCAGATACAGGTCATTGGGGTCTTACTTCATCTTGTAAAGCTGTTAGCAAAACAAGAAAGTTAAACTGTGAGGTTTAGGTTGGGTCCTTTGCTTATCCAAGTATGCCTGCTGAAGTCTGGGAGGATAGCGACTTAGTTTGGCTTCGGAGAAGCTTTTGAATAAGTCTTGCTTTGTATCATAATGGCAAGAATATTACTTGAACCCCAGGTAAGAAAGGGTCTGATCTCTTCTTAGAACAAGCTTTTGGGTGGTAGAAAATGAAGAGCGTTTCTCATGGGGAAAATGCAACGTTTGAATAGAGCTAATGTTCATTAAGCTGGAGAATAATTCCAAAATCTGAAGGACCAGAAGGAAATGTTTCCTAAATTTCCTTTTGTAATTAGGGAGCTACATTGCTTTGCCACTACCATTAGTCTTCACCCTGGAATGAGGGAGACTAACTCTGGTAAGTTGTAAAATGTTTACAGTTTTATAGGTTAGCATAAACGCTTGGGTGACCTGCTCTGTCAAGTTGCCTGCTCTCCTTGTAAGTTGTATGGTATTTGAGATGAAGCTAATCAGAAAATGGCTAGCTTTTTATTCCCCTGTGTCTCTTTCAGTTACGTGTTGAAATAACCAGGTTTTGATGACATATTTCAAGCAGTGAGCTGTTGCCTACAGTTGGTGATTCAACAGTTTTGCCGATCTTTCAGGTTGTGAGTGCGTATAGTAATGGACAAGCATGTCCTCCACGGGGATTTGTGAACCAGAGTCTGAATCTTGTACTGGTGTCATGCTAAGCCCTTGTTTCTTTTACTGCCATTAAATTTTATTCTTACCCCGTTGCTGTTGTCAGATAGACTAGAGGTTGGGAGTGGTATTCTCGTATAATAGTTCTCGGAACAGAAAATTCAGGAGTCTGCTTGTTTGAGTACACTCCCTCTATCTTTCAACACCACCATCAACCCTTTCATATGTGAAACTGGTATTCTTTGCTGATGGGAGAGATCACAGTGGAAGCCTCATGATTTCCTAGGCAAACATACTTTCTGAGATGCAGACGGAGTATTTGCCAGGAACTTTGAGACTTGTTTTTTGGTGAGGAGGGCCAATTATGTGTGGATATAGCATACAGGTTGTGGCATGACGCTAGACAAAATCACACAAGAACGTCTCCTTTGGGTTTTGCTCAGGCTTAGATCGGTCTAAGAAAGTTAAATTCCCTTATATAAGTGTGCTCGTCTTAGTGAGGTTCTGAGTAGAAATCAAATGGATTTCATCCCAAAATCTGAGTTTCACAATGGGAGGAACTTGACTTTGGTTACTGTTGTTTGATAAATGACCAGAGTGGACCAGCTGCTTGAGATTTTATTCTGGAAAAAAATCTGGTTTATGCATGATGAAGCATAAAATTTTAAAAAGTTACTGCCTTAACTAAAAAGAATCTTTGTACTTGTATTTTGATCATAATTTAATATATCCCAAATATAATTGGAAGTAATGACTTTTCATGGAAATAAATCAAGCAAGACTTAAGATTTTCTGAATCTCTTCAGAGTAACAGCCACTCTAAAAAGCAGCATATAATTGTCCAAAATGCTTTGTGCTCAGTTTGCTTCTTTTTTGTTTATAGAAGAAATACGTAAAATCAGACTACAAATGCCTGTACTGAAGAAGAGGTTTCTTAGATCATCTTGAAAAGTAGTTTATTACTGGATTTCTTGGTATTATATTGAACTGGTGGGTTTAAGAGAAGCAGGGAGGTGTTGGATCAGCTGCTTCAGTCGTAGGTCACTATCGCAGCCTGGTTTGTTTTCTGCTGTTCATATAAATCACACTGCTGGTATTTACAGATCTACTTGCAGAAACAGGAATTCTGTTTCTGAATTTTACATGTGTGGACTGGTGATCTGAAAACGCTCTCTTGGTCAGTTTATAGGTCTGAGGGGGAAATCCAATTAAGTTAGTGGCTACTTACCTATTTTCTTCTCCAACTAAATAAATCAACTTTTTTGTGTAGGTGGAGAGCAGTCCATACTGCAGGCAGAAGTGGTCACAGTCTGACTGTGGCATGCAGATAGCAAATAAACTATGATGAAACAAAATTATCTGCCAAGGTTAGATTTGTACGGAAGGGCTTCCAGGTGGTTGTATTAAGCTAAAAAACGCTTCTCCCTCCTCCAAATTGCCTGAAAGCAAGAAAGGCAGAAAAAGCAGTACCTTTAATACTTACCTCTAAATAGTAAGAATAATGCTTCGGACAAAACACAGTTACTGGTTTTGAAAACATGAGGGTTTTTTTAGTATTAGGAGGTTTGTATTGTAAAACGGAGTTGAGGCTTTGCTTTTTGTTTCTGAAAGATGGCATCTGTTCGCACAGCAGTATACCGCCCTGAGGAGGTATTCCTTTGATATTGGACGGAGGGAAGTGGTAATTTTAGCAGGCAATAAATTGCCCGTGTAAATGTCAAGAGAGAAGGAATAGAGAAATTACTGCTGTCGTGTGCCATAATTTGGTTTACAGAATTGGTTGTGTCCGCAACATTGGAAAGCCTGAGATTTAACAGGAAAATTGAGCGCTTCAGGATCCAGCTGGTACCTAAGGTTAAAATTTTGCCGAGTCCCTAATAAGCGCCAAGATTATTTTCATAGCGTTTCCCTCGTTAGGACTGCATTCGCTCTGCCGGGGTGCAGCAGTGGTGCTAAAAGGAAAGGTTGCAGCTACCAGGGGACTGAAATGGGGCTGGAAATGCCAGCTTTAATTGCATTTCGGTGTGGCTGACTACGCTGTTCGGCAGTGAAAGTTGCTACAGCGCATTTGATAGCAGTAGCTGGAAGCACTAGAGGCAGCATGTTCAGCTGTAATATCAAGCCACGGTAGGGTTATTTGAGGACATCGTTTCAGGATTAACTCTTAAATTGCCTACTCCGCTGTCTTTTAATGGCAACACTTGCAGCTTTTGCTGGTGTATTTGAGTGTTTTGGTATTTGATTACTCAACTTAGAGTTACTGTCGCTGGGAGAAACTAAATGAAACGTAGATCCTGTAATTTATAAGCTATATAAAGTTGAAGCTCTTCATTTAGATATACTACACTGCCTTAAGTGTAGGTTCTGGGTAAACCACCCACCTCTGCGGCGCACGCTGCTGCGGAAACGTAGCATAACCACGCGTTTGGGATTAGAAGAGCAGGCTAAAATGTGATAAACTACTGATTATGATTAACTTCCTGTAGCTCTCCTGAAGGTGACGTTCAAGGGCGTATTGTAAAAACTGCTCGACTTAATTGTGTATTCAATCCAAAATTGAAACAGCTTCTCTGTGGGATGTTCGTAATGCACTCAAGCTCCGCGAATCTGAGTGAGTCAAAACTGCTTGGTGTCAACCCAAAGTATCCTCAATCGGAAGCTGCAGCCATGAAGCACGGTACGGAAAAACACGAAGCTGCCCTTGTCGGTCATGGATCTGTCTACTTAAAGACTTGATGGGTCTCCTTTTGTTTTCCAAGGCCTATATTTGAAGTGAATGGCAAACTTGGTGTGAATTTGATAACATGTGAAACTAAAATGTGCTTCCTGAGATTGGGGGGTGGGTGTTGCTTAAAATTTCTCTCTTCCAGTCCTGGCCAGGAAATTTACTTTCCTAGATGGGTCTTGCACACTGACGGCAGATATCCTGCAAATGAGGGTGTGTGGGATGGAGCAAACGGGAAGAACGTGGAGCAAATCCGTGTTACATGTTGCCTGTCAGACCTCTTAACAAGATCTAAGATTAAGTTTGCCAAAAAACATCAACGTGGGCCATTAAAGATTGTATTTCCTTCTTGAGAAATACGAAGTACAGTGGATGGTTTTTGGGGGGGAAAAGATGCCTATATTGAACTTGTAACAAGGAAGTAAACTGAGGCAGGTTTTGAACACAGTGCTGAAACAGGCTCTCGGGTGCACCTTTTCTCAGGAGGCATCCCTGCCACTTTCTTTTTTAATTGCCATGTAAAGAAGGCAGATGCAAACGAACTATGCAGGGTGGTGCTTCCCTTGCTCCAAGTGGAGCTCACCCTGCACGGTGGGGGCAGTTGCACCTTCCTGCCTCCAGCCGGGTGCTGGCACTGGCACGCTGCGAGCCCGGTCGCCAGCACGGGGAACTGATTTCTTTCAAAAGAACAGCGACCAGGAGGAGAAGTTTTTGTATCGCTCGGCTGGTCGGCTCTGCAAGTACAACCCTGGCAGAGGGAACGGGGTCAGGAGCGTGAGCTGTGTGGGGAGGGTGGAGTAGACTCTTTGTGGCTGTGCAGACTTTGGTTCAGTCAGACCTCTTATGAAACCACATCTGTAAGTATTTTCCTCTGCCACTCCAGATAAGCGTGAATGCTTTTTCGTAAACTTTCAACAGCGGGCCTTTTGAACTTTCTCTCGATGGAAAAAGATAGCCTTGTAAAGGTGGTGGACTGTGCATTAGGGAACCCTGAAGAAATCAAGTCTTTCCAAGATTCTTGTTTAAATAACCTTCCGTAGTCAAATCTAATGCTTTCCTGCAGAATCGAGGAAAAGATGTTTGACTTGCGGTAAATCTAAACCTTACTCTGAAGTCTTCAAATTCAGATGATGCTTCAAGTGATATGATCTGCTGGAAGTTTCTGGCAACGCTTAGCGGTAAAGATCTTGCAGTGGAGCAAAGCCAAAGGTGCAGACTACAATGTGCAGGGCATTCAGAACCACCCATTGCCTCCCCACTTTAAAAAAAAAGTGGAAACAAATCTAAAGGCTCTGTTGCTTTTCCGAGTAATCTTCCGTGTTTGCTAAGATACCCTACAAAATACCCATTGCCTGCAAATACCAGTTGACTCCTCAGCCTGGCTGACTCCTCCTTTAGTTGTCAGGATTCATCAATGCTGTTGCAGTACAGAGGTGATTCACAACTACTTAATCTGTTTAGATGCATTGATTATTCCTCAGTTTACAATATGCACTTTAGTTGCTGTAGATGCAAATTTTAAGTACAGTTTTTTGAAGGATGCAGGATGAGACAATGGTGAAAAAGGTAGTGGTATAAACAGATGATGCAAGTTCTTGAAGTGCAGATTTTTGGTTACCAAGCATGACGTACCAGTCAAGGTGAAGATAGGACAAGCAAAGACTAGCTTGTGAGCCTTGGGGGCTCCTGTGAAAGGGAAGGCTACTTGGAATTTCTTATGGGACTTCATAAGTTCTCTAATTCACGTAAGACGAGAACATGAGGAGAAAATTTATAGCAGTTCAATTTGGATTAAATTCTGAAGAGTTTGGGGGCAATGGCCAAAGATTAATCTTTTGAAGCATAAGACTAAAGTCAGTGATTTCTGAAGGCCTTTTAAGGAACAGAAGACCCCTAATGTGTGACACTCAGACGACTTGTTCAGAAAAGTTGCGGTGCTTCTATGTTACATGGAATCGAGATTTCTTCAGTTTGTATCTATGATAGATTATGCTTTAAATAGTAAAGTTTCCTTTCAGCTCTGTCTTTTAATATTACACTGAGGTCTTAAAGAATGAGGCATTAAAAATGCTTCTGGAATGGTTATTGGTATTGTTAGGTATTTTGATTACAGGAACCAGGGCAGCATGCATGACAAATCTTAGCTAGTTATTTGTATTCTGTGGAGTATTGTGTTAAATTAATTTTAATTTGGAAAAGGAGGGAATACATTAGTGGTCTTCAGTGTATGGGTGTGAACATGTGCGAGTGTGATGCGAAATTATGATACCAAAGTGTCTCTTGACAACATTGTCTCCTGAGTTAGTGGGATACATCTGTCTAGCTTCAACAACTTGTCAGATTGTATTGCCAAAACTTCATTCAACATGTACGACCTTCTTTAAAGGTACTCTCGCTGTATGCCAAAGAGCTGGGGTGCATAATGTGCAGGAAAACTCCACTGAATCTGTCCTATAAACTGTCAAAACAATCAAGCACTTGACATCAGTGCAGTGAAGTGTATTTTGCTTTAAGGCTTGGTCCTTCATTTATAACAAATTTTTGGTGTTCAAAAAACTGTTTCAAAAACTAGCATTTTTAATTAGAACTGGAAGTTTCTACTTTGAAACGTGCATATGAACAAGCACCATGTTTCTCAAGTTTGCTGGAGTACCTTCTGCATTGCTGTCTTGGAAATGTCCATTTCTAATAGATGTTCTACTTCATCTGTATGGTTTGACACTGATGAATAAATTCTAAAGAAAGGCGTTAGTTGTAGTTGTACTGTTTTAACTTGTTCATGTTTGGAGAAAAAAGTTGTCAAAATTCTTGATAAACCTTTTGTGGTTAGTAAACTTAAGTCTAAAAAATGTTTAAATGTAAGGTAATTCAAGTTTTCCAGAACAGTAAAGCTAGGAAGAGTAAGAAGTTGTCTGAATGTTTCAAAATCATGTTCTTTATACAGAGTGTATCAGAGAGTATTACGACATCTAAACCATTTTTTCTGCTTGGCCTTCCTCAACTGCAAAATATCTTTTATCCCGAAATGTGATGGTAGGACAGAGGGAGAGTTAAAGTGAAACTTCCAGAACTGTTTTAATGACAGCCTTGCTGAAATTTCTTCTAGACGGGTGTCTTGGATGGTGTTCCTAAGCCTAGCGTTGGGTTCTGCTTTTGTCACAACCAACTGCTATGAACAAGTGTAAGTTAATGGTAGTACAGGAAAATAAGATGATACCTTCTCACTTTGCATTTCCAGGCAAAAAGACTGTGATTTTAAAAAAACATTACCTCATACACAATTTATAGCTAATGATGAGGTGGTAGAATATACCTTTCTTTGTTCTGAAGATGGTCGTTTGAACATCCCATTAGTTTGGTGTCCAACTGCTTATGTGGGCATGGGCTGTATGTCCCAAAGGTTGAAAAGGTTTAAAGGTGGAGGTGGTTAAGGAGAAGATTATGTATGAGAAGGGGTGTATGGACCCAAGTTTTAAGGACAGTTCATTGTGGGGAAGGTTGGGCCGTGCCTCTCCGGTTCGTACAGCATGGAAGTGCAGAAATCAAAAATGAAGATATGGGTTATTTCTCAAATAGCCAGGCTAAGGAAGTAAGCAACTTCTGAAAGGCTTTGCTGTACCTGTAGAAAATCTTCGCCCCTTGACCTGTTTGCCTGTAAGAGTTAGCGTTTTATCCACTTCTGCCAACATTTTATCCATTTCCGCCAAGTGATGTGATGTGCTTAATTTCCTAGATACCGTTTACAATAGACTTGAATTTAAGATTAGCTGGATTAATTTACGATTTAACTGGATAATAACAGAGTAATAATCACTGTTGCACTTTGAGAATTTTGTGTTGATATGCAAAGACTGGTACAGCAGATAAATACAATGCACAGGTCTGTCTCTTGAACGTCGGCCTGAAGTTCGGTTGCCTTAAACTGCAGTTTCGTACTCCGCTCCTTGTTCAAGTTGTGTGGTTGTGCTAGCGGAGTGCTGGGAAGGGAAGAATCCAGCTTCTCTTGGCAAGTGCTTCCTCAGGGGCTGGAGCTGGGCTGGCTGGAAGACACTTGACTTGTGAAAGACAGTCTAAATGGGAAAATAGTTTAATGTCTGGTTGCAAGTGTCATCCTCAGTTGTCTCCCTGGGCTATTTTCAAGTGGTTGGGGGAGGGTCCAGTTTGTTCTGTGCTTTTGTTGTTCTTCCTTGCAAAGATCAGAGTTCTGTATTGTGACCTATTGTACTAGATATTGTAAAATCTGTAAATAGGGAAGTATGATTCCTACCCAAAAACTCTTAATTTGAAGTACCTTGTGAGCCAACAGATGGATACACACTGGAAGGTAAGAACGCCAGCTGGCTGTCATGACAGGCAAGAACTTTATAGTATGCTGTAGCATACTTCTCTGCCCTATGGCAAAATCAACTATGTTATGTCATATCTGACAGATCTTTGGCTTAAATTCCCTTAAAATTTCCCAAGGTTGGGGGCTTTAATTATTCTTCTGGTATTCTGCATGGTGTTATCCTTACCCTGGAGTCTCTTTTTCCTCGTGTCTTACCCACGTCTGTCATGCTGTGATTTTGGTATATTATTACTTCGAACCTTCCTTACTGTTAACAGTTTGTCCTCTGTATTCAGAGTCTACTCTGTTACATTGATCGGGTAAGTGTGTAAATGAAGAAAGCTTGCAATTGGAGTGAGCGGAGAGGGGTTACTGACTAACACCAGCTGTATAAAGTATGGTATGATGATGGCATTTAACAGACTGTGGCTTTCTTCAACCCTGATTAATAGAGGGGAGGAACTTTACATGTTAAGCAGAAGGAACATGGAAGATGCCTTTAAAGTTAATGCAAATAAGATCTAGAATTGAATTGGAGGAGAGACAACAGTGATTTATCAAAAGTGGATCTGAATCTGATGGGGGGAGACAGTTTTTGTAGAGGAAGGTACGATTCTGTTTTGTGCTAAGAGGTGTTGGTGTTGTCAGGGCTGGTATGGCAGTTCCCGAGGCTTCATGCAGCTTTGGGAACTTCCAGCAGTGTAGGTCATAGCAGGTAAATTGTGCTCTGTGTGTTGAGGTGGAGTGCCGGTAGCAGCGTGCTTTCCATGAAAGTCAGGTTTTGGCTGCCATGTGCATTGCTGGCATTTGTTGACATGGGGTTTGTCAGACTTTGGACCATCAGTGAAGACACAAAGCACCTGTAACATTGACTGACTACTTCATAGTGAAGCACACTGCTGCAGGCTGAAGCTGCCTTTTGTTGCGAAGTTCTTCTGGTGATTATTATGCAGTTAGATTTATATATATATGTTTAATATGTTGTAAAAGTAGCCTGGATTTGTTGGGACAAATCAGTAATATCTTCAGGTTTTGCTACAGGTTGACAAAGAGCTCTCTGGAACTTCCCTCAGAGTAAGGTTGAAATTTCTGAGCTATAGTCGCTTGATATATATCACATTATTTGCTGGGGTGATGTTACCAAGAAAGGGGATATTACCATTACAGTCTTGTCAGGATTTTGTCAGGTACTTGCCTTCTGTCATCCTACAACAAGGAAGAGAGAAATACATCTCTTACTATTGTTCTTGAAATTCCAAGAAGATCCTTGAGGCCCTGTATGATACACATTTTAGTAGCACTGCCGAGAGGGTCTATTCCTCACCATTTCAGCTGCGTTTCTGACAGTTTACTTGGCATTAGGATACACTCAGGGTCAAGTTCCTAGACTTGCCTTTTTAAAATGACACCAGGAAAACTTCACTGATGTTTTCAGAGACTTAGCCCTCTGCTTGGTGGTGGTTGTAAGCAATGATGCTGGCTGCAGCGTTGGCAGCAGTGAATGCTATGGCTCCAGTCCTTACAAAGGAAGATCCTTAGGGAAGACCTGCATTTCAGTGAAACGGTACTCATCTGTTGAAAAACTGAGGTCTTTCATCTTGGTAAGGGTTCTGTGCTATTAAAGCTTTTTCTGTTATTGGCATAGATCGGGTGGTCTAAAAACATAAGTGAGATTTGCAGTGAAAACAAGAGTAGAGAAGAGTTTATCCTGTTCGCTTATAGAAATGTTAAGTTTGAAATCCTAATTTGTACCTCTGCACTCTGGCGTGTTGGATGGCGTGCTGCTTTCCCATGGTCAGTAGTAGCCGTGTAACTTAACGTGGCCGGTGTTAACTTCAGTCTGTTGTGTAGAAATACCAAAAAAAAAGGAAAATGATGGCTGCAAACCCCCAGTAAACCGGAACAACTGCTTTATCCTATGTGGTGTGTGTAGAGTGGAGTTCATCAGCTTCTGCTGCTAAATTCAGCTGTGCTGCCAGTGCAGGTAAGGCAGTGTCTGTGCAGCAGCCAGAGAGCTGGTGCTGGGAACTGCAGCTGCAAAGCCCACTTCTTGAAGAAGGGCTTAAAACCTGCAAGTCCTGATACTTAAGTATTTAAGTTGTACACCCCAGTGATCTTTAGCGTCAAGAAAGAACTGACTGGAAGTTGGGAGTTCATTCCCTTGTGTTGAAACTGAAACCTTAAAGATGGAAAAGGGGGAATGCGTGGAATGCATTAAAGCAAGAGATACGCATTTTTATTTCTAATGACGTAGCATTTTAAAACTGATTTAATGATGAAACAATGACAGTTACTAAAAGTATCTTTCAAAGAGATTTCATGTTGTACATAACCAATGATCCAAGAAAAGGTCAAGTTTGCTCAGACACCTAATTAGCTGCTTGAAGTGTGTGCGTAGGGAGAGAGGACTTGGCTTTTACCCAGCAGTACGACTTGAATTTTGCCTCTTCAGGGGAAAATGAGTACAAAATTCAGGCTCTTTCACTCTAAGTGTGTCATAAACTGAAACATTAGGGCCTGATCTTTAAGCTTAATAAGCTTCCCTTTAGAAATCCAGTATGTCAAGTAGTACTGCCTAACTTTTAGTTTGGGAATAAATTTGCTAATTAGACTAGCAGACATGCCTGATAAGTGAAGTTGCCTCTGAGCTTCTACAGCCACCTGCGATGTTGTGGGCATGGTGCTGAGGGGAGGGGGGTGGGAAGGTGCTGCAGGGATGCACGGTGTCTGCAGGAGGTCTGAAGGCAATACAGAGGATGGTATTTATCTGAGCAAATACTTGGTGCCCGTCTTGGATATGAATGTCTGAATGGCCTTTGTAGTTACGAGAGCCCAGGATGCAGTTTTCCTCACCTATTTAAAGCATCTTGGGTGCAGCCATCCATGCACATGTACCATGGCTGGGTGAGGTGCGTGCCACAGGTTTTCTGGATTTCTTTAAGCCTTGTAACAATTTTTCCATCTTTGACAACTGATAGTAAACACGTGGAATTAAAATTGGGTTACCTCAGTGTTGTGGTTTAGGCCAAATCGGCTACTGGGGACCTGGGGGACCCCAGATGGGACCAACAAATGCTCCCCTCTACCCCTCTTCAAAGACCCTTCAAACCAGGACACTCATTGAAAGGGAAATACCAGGCAAACTGTGGCACATACTTTTCTGCCAGCAGAGGTAGCTGGACTGTGTGCTAAAATAACTAAAACATTTCTTCTGACAATCCTTTGCTGAGGTTACTGACTTAAATGGAGACAAAACAGACACCTGGAAGTGGCAACTAAGCTGTTGCAGCAAAACACTGGAATTTTTCTGTACATACTTGCCTGGACATCTAATACATTGCAGCAAAGCGTGGTGAGCACTGCGGCAGGTTGGAGCAAGCTTGCTGTTGCGTATCGGGGAATAAAGCACATGCTCTCTTCTTGCTTTCCTTACAGAGAGGATCATTAGGACTCTTTGGTTTGTGTTTTGAAGGCTTGTTGCTGCCAGCCTTGCAGGGGCCTGCAGGTATGCTTGTGCGTTTGACCAACTGCTTTGAAATCTGAAGAAAATAAAGGAAGCCATCTGACTTCCTTTCTAATTGACTGCCTCTCAGATTTCTTCTGGCTTGCAGAGGAATACCTTTGAGATAAACCTCAAGAAGATTGTGCAACGCAGAAGGAAGGGAAACCAGCATGTGTCCTCTTCTCCCTGCAGGCTTGTGTTCTTGTGTTACTGAGGGTCATGTGCACCTCCTCGTCTACCGCAGGAGTGCTTGAATTCTTGTATTCTTGCTAGAATACACTTCCTTATATTAAAATATGAAAAGAGATCAGGAGAAGGCAGGGAACAGTTGTAGCAATGGGATAGAGTGCCATAGAAGTTGAAAAAGAGCTTGTGTTGTCCTGAAATGCTGATCTACTGTTGGTTTGTTGTGAAGATCTCCTCTGTTCTTGAGGTGCCTCGCTACCAAAAGATGCCTCATTGAGGTCCTCAGACTTTCACTCTTACAGGATTATAAGGGTGGATCCTTTAGTCTGACCTTCAGGAAGCTCAGACAGCACTTTGAGAGGAGTGCCACCACTCTTTGTGTTGCAAATAGAGGAGCAAGTGCACCAACTGAGCTCTGTGCCAACAAGAATTTTCTTTGTAAGCATCAGAAAATCATTTTTTAATCCCGGTATCATAATGTTTACATCGCAAGGAAATCGCTACAAAATGGATAAAACTGCGGCTCAAAGTAGATGTTTACAAGTGATAATTCTGCATGATTAAAAGTCTAATGGTAGAATTAAGTTGCGTGTGAGTATAACCCAAACTACTCATTGTATCACTGTCTCCAGAGGTTTAGAAACAGAATTCTTTATTGACCCAGATGTATTGTATTTATAGTCATTAGAGTGATTCTCTGAACTACATAGCAGCAGACAGCAAAATAGCAACTACATAGCCATAATTAGTACCTGGGGGGGAAAATCTTAATTAACCATAGAAAGCTGCTAATGATGAAGCCTGAGATGAATGATGAGCTAGTGATGGGTTCTGAGATCATCTGCTATCTTGTGAAAAGATTTTTGTCGAAGAGTGATGCTGTAATTCCCTTTGCTACCCAGTTAAACCTCCATCTGCTCCAAGAAGATGTTCTGTCCCTTTCTGTGCTCTGAGGACTTACAGCTAAACTGCCCCATGGAAATGCTGATTTCTCCATTTTGTGCATCTTCGTATTCTGAATTAAAGCAGATAACAATCCCGACGTTCCAGTTAAATCATGTGTAACTTTCAGTATGAAAACTTCCATCTCTGTGAAGTTGTAGTAAGTTGAACATAACCGTCTGTGAGATGCTTAGAGTTGGGTGTGCAGTAAGTCTTGTCTACTCTGATATGACTGACAGCATTTCATCATGAAATTTCTAGAACTCTTTTGTGAGAAAACCTAAACTAGTTTGTTCTGTAGGTAAGACTGAGTAGATCTACGTAGAGACTAACTTAGGTAAGATGCTCAGCTTGCGGTAGGCTTGTGCCAGCTGTTAAGTGTTTAATAATTAAGCAAAGTACACAAGCAGATGTTTTAATGGAAAAAGATGAGTTAAAGGAACTGTGCATCTAAAAGCCTAACAGAAAGGAGAATTGCAACTCTTCGGTAGTTGTTGTTCTTGACCCCATCAAACTGTTTACTGATAGCTTGTGCAGACAATTTTGAGTATTGAGAAATTCTTCCTGTTGAGATAACTGCCGTGTGCTGCCAGTGGCTGTCATCGGGGGGATGCCACGTTAGAGGGCAGCTGCAGAACCGAGCTTGCACAATGCTTTGCTTGTGGAGCTGTTGTTTGACTTGCTTGCTGGCCGGTTGCATCATTTCGATCTCCTGGGTTTGAGGGGGGGGGGAAGTTGGCTGCCGAGGAGAATTTCATCTGGGCTTTCCCTCTGCCGGTGGCAGGGAGAAGGGGAGTGTGGGACGGGGACGGCAGGCAGGTGGTGGTGCACCGAGGAGAGGGCATGGTCTCTCCGGGGAGGCCAGCTGTTCCTGAGCCCACCCCTGCTCCGTTACTCATCTTCTTGGTAAACTGCCTAGTGTTGTAAAGCTTGAATTTTAAGGCTAGATTAAATACCACAGCTCTCGTCCAAGCAGTAAAAGGATGAGTAAAAACTCAATTTGGCAATTGTTTTGCCCTGACAATTGCAATGGCATTTGAAACTGATGCGCTGTGACTGTGCTACATGGAGTGTTTATGGGACGTTCAGCTTTATGTAGCAAACGGTGTATTGTGTGAGCAGAAATATGACAGCTTTATTTTTTGAAATGGCTTTCTGTCTGAAAACCTGTTCCTTTTCTGCTTTAACAGTGGGAAAACTTTTCCTTACCACTCCCGCATCATGTCATAAATAATGAATTGTGTATGCAAATATGCTTTGGGT
The DNA here is from genome assembly GCF_000708025.1 of Charadrius vociferus. Classification (NCBI taxonomy): domain Eukaryota; kingdom Metazoa; phylum Chordata; class Aves; order Charadriiformes; family Charadriidae; genus Charadrius; species Charadrius vociferus. The sequence goes on from NW_009649031.1 coordinate 21,028, forward strand.
AGGTCTGCATGACTTGACTTGAGCTTTTGGCCACCTGGGACTTCTATTCTAAATACTTGTAAAATCCATTCTTCCCAGCCCTTACCTTCTGTCCTATTCCTCCCAGGAGAGGGAGAGTTAGTAAACTTGGAGGATTTTGCTTTCAGCTCCTCTGCTGCAGAGTATCTGGTGCTTTGAGTTACTAAGTACAGCTGAAGGAGTCATCCTGTTGCCCTGCCCCAGCGTTGCCCTTATTTGATTCATTTATTTCTTCGTGGTCATTTAGAGCTCTCTGATTCTGAACAGTGAAAAGGTTAAACCATAATCTTCTCCAGTAAGGTTTTGCAAGTGGTTTTTTTTTTGTTTTTTTCATCTTAAAATCACAGGTCTCCATCAATTTAGTCGACCGCTTCCAGCAGACTTTGTCTTGCTTGTGCTTGTGACACTTCTCCTTTTGGTCTTAACATATGTTTATTTTCCTAAAACTTGAGGACAGTGGATGCACTAAAAGTACCAGCGTGGAGGATGCTACAAGGAAAAGCTTAGGAAACTAAAAAAACATTAGGCACTTGTTCCAAATGAGGGCATACTAGAGTTGAGCCTTTCTTGAGGTATGCACCCTTGAGTAATCAATTAATTAAGTCTTTGCTGCTGGTGTCAGGCTCCCTCATCCTTTTAGGCTGAAGTGTGCTAGTGGCGTATGCACATCTAGACTGCAGTGTCTCCCCGTGTCCTCCTCCCTGCCGTGCTCCGATGGAGTTAGCACGTCAGTAAACGCAGTTGCGTGCAGTTTCTTGGCCCCTGCCTCGCAGATGTTATGTTTATGTTGTAATTCTCTCTGAAAATGTTGCCTGATCTTTCTGGGGAAAGAGGAGATAGGAGCTAAATTGTCAACTTAATTTTCCTCTCTGTCCACAAGCATAGGTCAAAGGCCTGGAATAAAACCTGTAGGACAAAGTTCAAGCCAAGCTGTTGTTTACATGGTCCCTCATGCTTCTTGGGCACAGGCTGAGACAAGGCAGGGGGGTGTTAATGACTTTGGTTTTAAATTTCCTGTGTCCCCTTTGGTTTAGTGGGATACTGTTGCCTTCACTTATCCCAAGGGGGTAGGTGGCTCAATCCAAGACTGGAGAGCTTCCCTGTGGCTCATCTAGGAAAGCAGGCATCCTCCTGTGATCACAAAGATGTCCTTACTGGAAGACTTGTTACAAAGCTTGGAGGAATTTAGGAGGAGAGTGTTGGAACACTGGTTTTGTCTGTTTTTCTTTCCTCCTCTTTCACTGTTAGGAGGAAAGCAGTGATTAATACAGCTGGATGTTAAATGCAGCATTTTCTGTTGGCTCCGACTTCTTTCTAGTATTCAGTTTCCAGACGTAGCACAGACAGACAGTAGCAGTCGAGTTTTTCGGTTAGTTTAGGATCCTTCATAGGAGGAAAAATGTTCAGTGATGATCTGTGCTTAACTTAGCTCGTCTTATCTTGAAGATAGGTAACAGTCTAATATAGGAATAGCTAACTTTGTTTTAAAATGGAGTGCTTCATTTGCTGGTATGGGTGAAGAATGTGGAAGCATGAACTCTTGGTAGCAACGTCATAAGCTTATAGCTGAAGAATAAATAGCTCGAAAGTTCATTCACTCTCTAAGTGGTGTCCAAAATACACAGTTTCAGAAAGATGCTGGGATGCATAGTCTCAATTCTAAGTCTGTCCTTATTAGGATGAATTCAGATGTGCATGATTGTTCCCCCCCCCCGCCCCTGGCTGGAGCAGCAGTTTAAAGGGCAGTGTTCTCTGTAAACTCATGCACAGTGAGTGTGACACCTTTAGTTGTGCCGTTAGATGTATCAGAAAATGGTATCCAAAAGCTTGATTTGAGAAAAAGCAGATCTTGAAAGGTTGCGTGCTCATTGGTCTTTTGCGGGTCTGTCTGGGCTTTTAGCATTGTATCTTGAATAAACTGGCACGATTGGTAGGAGACAGCAAAGGGATAAGCATGGCAGAGCTGGGCAGTGATGTTAGAAGAAACCAAGCAATGAGTCGATGAAGGTTATGACTGTTAGAATATACCCAAATGATGGTGCTTGTGTAACATTTTCTTCTTTCCTCCTGATGAAGTAAATCGTGGAAGTGTTGCAGTTAACGAAGGAATTGACTGCGTGTGTAATTATAAATATTAAGCCAAACTTCCTTTGCATCACTTTCATCCTTGTGTCTTACTTGCCATTTTTTAGAATGTCTTTAACAAAATAACTTCCTAAGTATGCTGATGGTAATAAATGTGAACAGGTTCAAGAGCTTTGTATGATGAAGCAAAAGTGGAAAACTGTTTTTTAGTATCTTCTGAAGGAATGCTTAGGAAAGAACTTTTTCTACAGAAAAGTATAAACGTAGCATAGTCTGAGCACTGCAAGTGGCCAATCTTTATCCAATGCAATTAGTTCTTGAAAATAGTCTTGCTATATAGTGCAGCCACAGCATTGGTTACTTATGATGTCATTGAAAGGCTTCCACTGAGTAGGATGGTCTGGAGTCAAAATTTAAACTTGAGGTCATATTTTGTTTGTGCTTCTTGCTGATGAGAAGAGTATAAAGGAGCATGAAGAATATGCTCATGTGCAAAAGTAGCTAATGCACTTGGCAATCTTTATAAGAGTGTATTTGTCCAGTAAACATAATGTAATAGGATCTGGTAGATTCCCAAATCAGAAGATGTGCTGTAATGGGAATTGTGTTAAGACTTCAGTAATGCTTTGAAAAGTCTTGAGTTGCAGAGCTTTAAAGGTGTTTTTTATGGTCAATGTATGTGATTTGCTTTTACTGTCTTGTAAAATCTTTCAAGACTAATTAGTTTTATTTTTTTCGATCTGCTACTAAGTGCAACATTTTGCATTACTCTTTATTGGGGGTGTATGATCAGGTCAGCGTAATTGACAGTGGGAACATTGAGTTGTCTGCAAAAGTAGCAGTTAAAATTGCTTTCAAAAGACAAAATCTGATGATGCCCCCCTCAATCAGTATGCTTATAATACAGCATTCCGTGGTCTGTTGTAGTGTGGCATTAAGAGGATTAATAGGAGAGTATATTGATCTCAAGAATTTTGAGATCATCCTTTAGTCATGGGAAATATGTCCAATCTCCTAATCAAACCCAATTTGGCTGATTCTGTCCAAGTTTCTAGTTTTCTGTGCAATGACTGAAAATTATTTCTTTTTCCTTGCTTCTCGACAGAAGAATCTTCCAAGTATAGCAGTTTGTTAAATTTAGTTTTATGAGGATTGGACGGAGCTACTTTTAGATTTGTTTTAAACTGGAGGAGGTGCTTAAATTGTGCTATGTTACAACAAAAGCAGAACACATATCAAGTAGCTTTTGTGCTATTTTTTAAATGTTCAGGAGACCCAATTACTAGGAATAGGCCCTTAATTTAAAAATAGGTCAGTTATAATGTATAGATAGTTTAAATGAACTATACAAAGCTCATATTAGCTCTTATAAAAGCATTAGTGTATCTGGTAGTAAGTGTAATGTGATAACAGCCTGAAGGCTTGTTTCAATACAGATCATCTTTTCCTTTCTTTGCAGGAAAATCTTCACTGACGATTCAGTTTGTGGAAGGACAGTTTGTTGATTCATATGATCCAACCATAGAGAACAGTAAGTAAATAACTAACAAGCTGCTTTTCTGTACCTAATTAACTTTTATCAGAAGCCACTGTGGTTATACGTATTACTTGTGGGCATTTACGTATTGACATTAAAGCTCATTAATTAACTGTTAAGTTTTATTACTCTTTTAAACCAATGCTTACCCAGCTTACAGTATTGCAGTGTGGAAATCACATATTTCTCTTTTAATACTAAAAGAAGGAAAACCTAATCAATTTGGCTAAAATTTGTCTCCTTGTATTACATATATGTTGCTGGACATCTGCTTCCCGTAATATAGCCAGGGCACTTCGAATTAAGTTTGTCATATCTATATGAAAAAGTACCACTAGATACAAGTATTCCAGAGTCTCAAATGTCTCGTTTGATCAGCATATCCAGATGGACGCAAAGCCAGCAATATCAGTCAAGAGTAAATGACTACCTCAGAAGGTAGGCATGCTACGGCCATGATAACATGATAATTTTTTTAAATTACGTGTTTCCAACTGCTTGGTAACAATCAGTTTGCTGCAGATGCTGGGTAACTGACTTCTCAAGTGTCCTTTTTCTCTTGGCAGTTTTTTTAATGTTAGTGCCTTTGTGAATAGCTAGCATAGCGGGTGAGTGAAGATACTAATACTAAAAATGCTGCCAAGAGCAACAACTCGCTTCAGAGGCGAGTTAAACCTGGTATTCGTTACAATCCAACCACCCCTTTCTGAGCTAGCAGTGGTCATAAAGTACTTGAGCAGCTGTGGCGCTAGGCTGAGTAACTTGATCGTATTGTCTCACTTCAGTCATGTGGCAAATAAAACTTTGATTTCATGATCGTAACCCCGGAGTAAAACTTGTGTATCAGGAAGAGTAACTTGTCACGTTTTGTGGCAGCAGCAGAGGTGAAATTTATTTGCTTAGCAAAATAGATTTTTGCCTTTCTGAATGTCCCAACAGGAGCAACACCACAATGGGTGGCTATTCTTGAGACAGCCAGGTTGAGAAAATAGTGGAACGATAACCTGTGGGAGTGTTGGGAAGAGGAGGAAGATCCCTGCAGAGCAGAAGTCTGTGTGGACACTGAGCTGGATGGGGCTCTGAAGGCAGATTAGCTCAGATAAGCTGAGACCAGAACAATACAAAACTAAAATTTTCCTGGAATAAAAACCAGAATCTTAACTTGGAACTCAAAGCAAATAGGTCAGAAGGAATAGATAATGAAGATGTGCGCATAACTCTCCCCACCCCCATCTTTGCAGGGATGTCTTTGGTTATCATTAATTCAGTGACTTTTTGTTGCAGGAAAGCTGACTTGGCTGCCTGAGTCTCAAAAATGTTTTCTCCAGCTCCTCTGAGGCCTGCCTGGCTGCTTTCTGCATTTCCTTGCAGTTTTGGAGAGGCTTCTTGCACTGTGCTCTTCCCTTCTCCCCTAAACAGGCTCAGTAGCTCCCTAAGGAAAGGAACAATCTTCTGCCAAGGGTTTCCTACCTTCATCCCATGTTTTTTAATATAATTGTGAGTAGGAGCGTATTAGAAACGGGGAGTGGGCTGGAGGCACCCTGGTAGTTTTGGAGGGGATACCTGTAGGTTTAGGTAGGTCTGCTAGAAGCATCTTTAAGGCTCATCTTCCTCCAAGCGTGTCACGGCAGCTGCACTGGAAGGGTGAAGTGTACTTCTTCCCAGGAGTTGCTGACGAGCAGCCTTCTCAAGGGGTGGAAATGAGGCTTCTGAGAAAAATTAGAAATAACTGTGTTGCATTACACATCTCAGTGTTGTAAAAGACGTCCTGACAGATTAGTGACGCGCATTGACTTTGGAATGAAGACGAGTGGAAGGGGATGCAGAAGGTAGTAACCGAGGAGCCCTTACGAGGCAGTTGTATTTAGCCACCAGCCAGGAGCTCTGGGAATAATGTTATACCCCCTCTCATACCTTTACTCAGTAGCACTGTTTATCTAAAAGCCTGCATTTGACTGCCTGGTACTGGTGTGGGTTTTATCATAATGGCTTGTTTTCACAGCAACTGTCGTTTGAGTTGTACGTGCAAATCGCTTCATTCATGTTAGCCTAATTGAAATATACGTGATCTTAGGGTAACGATGATCAGCAGCTGATGGAGTGGCTGCGTAAGTTACATTTCTGCTGAGCTGTAGCAGCATTAAGGACTGTGCTCTGCATGTAATTTTACCAGGACTTTCTCTGATGGCAAAGTGGCTTTAGTCTTGTTGCAACGCAGTGTTTGACTGCTGCACCCTGAACTGTACACATATATCTGTTTGGTGCTGTGCTGTTCGCTGCAGCACCAAATTCTCCAAGTTTCAGGAACGCATCCGAACTAGGAACAATTGTAGGTGGTGAAGGTGGGGATTGCAACTTTCTTCATATAACTACACTCGAGCTATGCGTTGCAAGGTGTAAGCGTGTCCTGTTCCAAGATCTGTGTGCTTCATGGAGCTAAAACAGGCTTTACCCATGCTTCAGCTGATGAGCAGTGTTTCGCAGATGCTCACATTATGACTGGGACTGCAGAGATTATTCAGGTCTGCTGAAATCTGTCCTTGCCATACCAGCAAGAGCCGTACTATGCCGTGATCGTGTTATCGGTTGTTTGTCTTGCTCATAGGCACAGCAGGAGGCAATATGTCCCAGGATGGTACGTGATGGAATTGGAAGTGAAAACTTCCTCTGGGTCCAGGAGACCTGTGGATCACTAATCACATTTAGTACAGCTGCAGGTTTTTCACGAGATGAAATTCTTCCCAGGAATATTTTTAAAAAGCTTCAGCAAAGAAACAGGAGTCATTAATTATGACTGCATCAAAGCAGATTTGTGTTCATGCAGTGGGCTGATCCTAGTGCTACAAGCCTCTGCACTGAGCTAACAGTTCTCCTCACCCAGTCTGTGGTGACTCCTCCACTGTTTCCCTTCCCCTGGCTCTGTCACACTCTGCTTCCAGTACCAATGATGACGATGTCTTTTCTGGGTCTATTCTAGGCTTCTAGAATAGTCTGAAAAAGCCGCCATCTGTCCCTGTCCCTTTTTAAATATTAACTTCATGAGGCTCTTGAAGCTACTTTGATTGCAGAGTGCTTTGATGTGTATGTGAAGTGTCAAGAGACCAGAGACTGTTATTTTTAATACACCTGCTAATGCAGTGTTTCTCCAGATGAGTCTGTTTTCCCTCTGACTTGCAGCGGTGATAGTGTATATAGCAACGCTGCATGTCAACATCTGTTCAAACAAACGGTTGCTTCTGTCCCCACCACAGTATTCATCCAAGGCAAAGAGCTGTTGTGGATTCTTACTTCATAACCCTAAAATTTTGTGCAGCAATGACAACAGCGTCCAGACAGTGATTTGAGAGCGGCTCGCATGCCCGGGTGCCAAAGTAGCTTTCCTGGGGGATAGAGAGGGTAAGGTAGAAGATCTTTTTGAGGCTCCATTGCACTTGTTGGAATTGTAATAAAACTGTAGGTACACTTTACACTGTTTGTTTAGACACTCTCCGTTAGTTTGAATTGCTCCCTTTGTTTAAAAAGGGTGCTTTCATTTACTAGGTGGGTTGAAACCTCCAGTTTCAGATATTTCAGCCCACTTACTCAAGTGAATACTCACATTGTGGAGACTTGACAGGGCACCGAGTATTGGCGGGGAGGAGGAAAGCTGGCCAGCTTTAGCTTCTAGGAGACCCTGTACAAAACCCAGAAGGCGTAGGCAGGAGACAGCACAGCGGGATCGAGAACGTTCAACTTTTCAGCTTCGGGAAGCTGTTGGACAACTTAAAGCATGATGAACAGGTCACTACAGTGTTGGCTATTTCCGTGCTTGTCACTGCAATGAAAGGTGAAGCTACGTAGGACTGTTTGTATTTGGGAAAAGCGCCTCAACCAGAGGACAACACAAACTTCACTTAATTTATAAGTACTGTCCAGTAATTGTGTCTTGAGTGCAATGCTAAGGCCAGAGTGGAGCTCTGAAGCCAGGTCTGTGTGCTCTGGTGGGAACATGTAGTGCTCGGTAGGACGTTATTCCTACAAGAGCCGTGACACTGTTTGCTTTTGCAGTTGCATAATGCAAACACTGAGTAAGATTCCTCAGCTCACAGTGCGTTGGCATTTCATGAATCCGAGGAAGAGAAGCAATTCTCATCGCTTCTAGGGACTGAATGTACTTCCTGACTGAGGAATAGATAGACTGGTAGCTGCAGCAAGCGTGGAAGCAACGTGGTGAATTTCTAGCTAAATTCTTATTGTTTAGTATATTCATAAGTTAGGCTGTGTGAGTTTTACCCCCCCTAAGATTTGTATTTATTTTTAATCCAGATGATTTACTTTGTGGTATTTACATTTAGGAAATTAACATGCTAGACTGCTTGGAAATGGGGGAAATATCCTGTAATAAGTTCAAACTTAGCTTTGATGCTAATTGTGTCACCACAAATTTATGGTTGCGTGGAAGTCTGTTAGAAATACATTTAAAAACCCTTTTTACTCTTTCTTTTTAAGTAACTAAAGGAGAAGCTGCTGCATCCGGTGTGAGAATCTTTGGATATTTGAAATCTTAAAGTAAATTTCTGAGTTTCGTTGTCTGCAATATGCTAGTTAAAAGTACAGCCACCTGACCTAGCCTTTTACTGCTACTTTAAAGCCTAAAACTAAAGTTCTTTTTGTTAGTGCCTTGGCTGACGATGGCATAGATGAGTGACTTCTGATCCCTTCCTTGTGTATAATTCTGACATGTTTATGTATTTGTTTGTTCTAGCTTTTACAAAACTGATCACAGTAAATGGCCAAGAATATCATCTTCAGCTGGTTGACACTGCTGGCCAAGTAAGTCATCTTTCTTTCTTTGAATCTTTCTTCAGAGTTAAGATTACAGGTATTCATACTCCTGTAGAGCTAAGTTGGTAGTGACCATGTGTTCAAAGGTGAAGGTTAACCTAAATGATTCTGCCTTGTCATTTAGTCACTGAGGAGCAGGTTTTCTATAGTGTTTATTTAAAGGCTTTGGTTTGGTTTTTGATTGTTTTTTTCCTGTCTATTGAATGGATGTCTAAAAAAGTGAAGAAGAAACTGCCTTAACTCTGTACCAAAAGTTCATAAGTAGCTTGCTTGCCATTTATAGACTAAACTAGCAGTCTTGCTTTAGGTGGAAAATGTCACTTCAATAAATTCCATGGAATATTTCATGACTCTTTCCTATTTGTGTGCTCTCGCTACACTTTTATCTGTGAAATAGTTATGGGAAATAGACAGAAATGCATATAGGTCACACTTCCCAGGCTAGCAATAAACTACTGTGGTTTGTTGACATTTTTACGTGCTGGTTCATGCGTGCTTCTGAGCCTTCACGTAATGACCGGGAGTGCAGGAGACAGCGAACGCGTGTCCTGTAGCGTGGTCAGTAGCTTCATGAAGTGCAGGTGTTCATTATATAGTGCAGCTTGGCTGAACTTGCACTGCACGTTCCATGCACAGGAGTGCTCTGTCTTTTGAAAGACTCTATATTAGGAAAAAAAAAACAGAATAGGGACTGTTAACCCCCTGTATTTTTATCCTAGACTTTTTATTGCTTAGATGTTCTTACCTTCTGTGATTCCTGATACTGTGCCTTTGGGTTTTTCCAAACTAGGAGTACTGTTAAATAATGTTAGTGTTGTAAAATATACTGCCAGCACTTAAGACTTTAAAGCTGCAGGACGCTTGCTCATAACTGGGAGACTATTCAGAAGGGTTGTAACCTTCTAGGTATGTTTGATCGCTTTCTTTAAAGAGAGCTATGTGACTTAAGAATAACCATACTGTATTTGTACGGTGTCAGCTTGTGGTGCTAATCAGCAACACGATACCCATTTATAATCTGTCGGAGGTGTCTGAAGTGATTAGAAGCACAATACTGGCCACAAATTCTGGGGCAAGATTGTTTGATGGGGAATATTCTGCAGAGGAGAGCCAGGCTGAGAGGTGGGCAGGCAGAGAAAGAAGCATGAGCAGTGGCACAAGCTCCATAGGTTTCACTCTGTGCCAATGTAGGTGTACTTGCCTTACATCCACACTTGTAGCATAGTGGTAAAAGTAAAATTTGTCTTTGAGGAAGAAATGGCCTTCTGGGAAGGCAGTGTAACTTCACTAGTGACATATCTCTATTGCTGAGGTTTCTTTTCAGAGTTGATTTAATGTTACACGGTGCTGTAAAACCAAAATAACTTCTTTCCCAGCCTGTGGTTATTTTCAGATTTGATTCTTCCTATGAATGACTTGAACTTTGAGTTCTGGTTCACAGGGTTGGAGGGGAGAGGTGATGTTGGGTTATGGAAGGTGTGGCTTGGACAGATTTCTTAAAGTCTGTCTTGCTTAATGATCCATAGGAAGTCCTCGTGTATACAGCATAGCAAGGGTTATATTGTAGATTTGCTACATACTTGAAAATTTGGCTGTGACGTGAAAAGTTTGTAGCTACGTTGTTTAATCGCTTGGCAAAGTTCTTAATTTGACCCACGAGTTCCAGGAAGCATTGCAGCTTTTCTTCCTCTTTCTAACAAGCTAAAAATTAAGTAATGCATTAGAAACAGTTGAGGTTATGGCGCTTGTTTTTCTTGGTACTGCTCTTGTGTTCTGTGCCTCTTTACCTTTCATGGTTATCTGTTCAGATAGTTCAGTTAAACAAGAGTCTTGGTGCAGGATCAGAGAAGAGGAGTGCAAAAGGAAATCTTACCTAACACCAAATTCCAGCTGGGGCAATCCTGAGAAATTCCGGGTAAAGTCAAACAACTACAGAGTTGCACTTTCACCAGTTTTACACGCAGGCTAACTCAGATCCCTTCTGTATTGACTTTGGGATTACAGGGCCAACTGAAGTGGCAGTTTGGCATTTCAGTGAAGATGGGGGAGGGCTGCCCTCAGTGTGTAGCAATAAAGGCAAATAAGGGCATCTTTTGTCAAGCGTTATTCTTTCAAACTTTTTTGGCTGAATCTGTGAAGTTGATTTATAAAGGGTTTTTCCTCATTTGCCAGTTAAGGAAGTTTGATTCCTTTTGGCTGTCTAGATTTAAGCTCTGTTGCACTGTTCCATCTGTTCAGTCATGACAATATACAGAGAGGTTATGTGATCTTAAGCTAAAATTAACATCTTAAGCATAGGTTTAAAAATTTGAGAACTCGTATATTAAGAAGTATGGCTCTTGTCAAAGTGGAAATGTTTCCTGGAAATATCTATTAGACCAATTTTGATTTTTTAACATGATATTCATAGTATTTATGTTGCATTACCTGTAATATGTCAGTTTGTTTCACTTACCTATCTGGTCACTTCCTTTTCTACAGGGGTAATAAATTAGTTGATTCAGTTTCTGGTATTCTGTTTGGTGTGTTGGTTTTTTAATTATTTTTTTTTTAATTAAACACTTGCTTTATGACTAGAAGTTTACATTATACAGCTAATAACTATATTTCTTGCATCTGTAGTTGATAAACATTAGTTAGGAAGCCACAGTTATTCACTTCCTAACAGATCCCTTAGGTAATTTAGATGTGATCAGCATCACTTGAAATTATGAACTGCTAGATCCTGTCATCAGCTGTTGAAACTGGGAATTTTAAATGTATCACTAGCAAGATAAGAGGCGTAATTGCTAATTAGTGGTAGGACAGAGTAGATGTTTTGTACTAATACAAATTGATAATTAAGCAGGATAAGAGGATTGGGAGTAGCTTTAGCTGATCCATAGTCTTAGAGGGAATAAACCAAAAAAAGCTGTAGCTTAAATTTTAGAATTTACAGACTGACTCAGCCTTCTATTAATTTGGTAAAGATTCCACATCTGACGTTATGATGAAAAAGAATGTCGGATGTTATGATGAAAATTCTGAAAGTACTAGCTATACAAAACGGCCCTGCACCTCATGTCCTAAAAATATGACCAACTAACCTGATGGTGATTTGCTAACATCAAGTTCTGAACTGTGGCAATAACTAATTTTAAATGCAATCTTTCTTCTACAGGATGAATACTCCATATTTCCTCAGACGTACTCCATAGACATCAATGGCTACATTCTTGTTTATTCAGTCACATCAATAAAAAGGTAATAAAATCTGTTGTGTTCTTCTGGTTCAGATATTAACCAGATACATTCTGGGTTCAGCTCCTGCCTCTGCTATGTTTTATGTGTTTAATTCTTTCAATTTCTCTTTCCAGGTGTAAGTAAAAGTGCATAGAATGATTTCAGGAATAAGTAAAGTTCATTGTTCTAGCGTCAGATACAAAGGCAGACTTAAATATGAACCTAAAGGGCACAGCACATTTATGTGAAGTACCCAGTTAGCTACTAGGTTGGTCCCTTAGCCTTGTGTCTTGTTACACTACTGAGATTTCCTTGACTTTTTTCTGTGATTGTTCTGGTTAACCATTAGAAATTTTCACATAAATAGCAATATATGAGTTTTGGCCTGTAGACTCGCTCTTGAGGTGCTGCAGCATATAATCTTACTTGAAAATTTTCCCAGAGTATCTCTTTTGTCGTTGTTGTTAGCTGTCCATTCTGACGTGAGGACAGAATCCATCGTAGCTGGAGTCATTTACTTGTAAGACACATCTCAGCCTTCATAAGGCTTTGTCATCTTCTGTTATTTTGCCCGTTCCTCTGGTTGTCTTGCTTTGTTTAAATACTGGACATTCATGAATAGATGTTAATTTTCTACTATTGTACAGCATCTTTGTTATGACAGCCAAAATAATACTATTTTCTTAAATTTTTGTTTGAGTAAAACAATTAAGAACTTAGACCTTTCACTCTCAGCAAGTACAAAAGAAGTTGATGCTTTCCTTCTACTTGCAAGGAAGCTGATCAGCTCTTTGAGTGTTGAAGCATTCCATGTCTTTTCCTCTGAATCAAACAAAACTGGTCATCTCGGGTGCTCTTTAGTAGACCATCGTCAAATATAGGTAAAACAACTTACCTGTTGGTGGTTCTGTGCTTCTCAAAGAAAGGGTATGGTCTGGTTATAAACTTGCGTTGCTTGCGAGGTCTTTAACGTTGAACAGATTTTCAGTCCTTCGTTGTTGGTTTTCACCTTTAGTTCTGAAGTAGTGAAGGTCAAGCACACGTGATCTGGAGGAAATGCAACAGATGTTAGGCCTTCATGTGTGTCTAGAGATTGCCTAACTCCTCTTTTCTTTTTTTTTTTTTTTTTAATGAGAGGTTTGGTGTTGGTGCTGAGTAACTTGCATGAAATAGGAATTAGTTTTCTCAGCTTTAAGTAGACAAACCTCCACTCCTAAAGTGAATAGAAAAATGTTCATTGATAAGTGGTACTGTGAGGACAACAGTGTCTTTGACTAAAATCAATGTAGATCGCTTGGAGGCTTCTGCAGCTTGTGCTGTTCCCTGGTTAGCAGCTAAAGAAAGGACTTGTTCTTTTTCAGCTACTCCAGTTGTTGCCTCATGATGTCTTGAGCTTAGCAGCACAGATGAAGAAATGAAAATCTGTTTTCTGTGGTAGCATTCAATCAGTTAAAACAAACCAAATTATGGTCAAAATACTAACAGAACAAGATACGTTAAGACTGTAGGTAGATAGTATTTTCATCAGTATTTTAGTCACGATCAATTTATTCCAAGGTTTTTGGTTCTTCCTTTAAATTTCAAAGTACCAATAATCCTGTCTTGTTCAATTCCTTGTGTTCTGTATCAAGACAGTGTTTAGGCAATATGAAGGAACTTCCACAATACTTAGCTTAGATGACTAGCCCAGGCATTTAAATTACCATCACCATCTGTCTTGGCTTCTGTCAAAGTGCGTATATTGATCCGAGTATTGATCTAGCAGGGGTGAGAGCTTTGATAGCAAACTTAATAGAAATGCCCTTTTAAAATTATCATCCTCCCTGTTAACCTCCAGTGGGAAGTTTAAATGGGACTTGAGTAGAAGCTGATGCCCTACATTTTTCGTATTCCTAGGCTCTCAGCAGCAAGGTTACTGGAAGGCTTTTGCTCTAAATGAGCTTAATTAAATTCCAATTTAGTATCTTGCTTGGTTCCATGATATTGTGTAACACATTTATCTGACATCAAGTAATTTTTTTTTGTTGTATTTCACACATTGAGCTGTTTGCTGTAACCCTATTTGCTTGATGAAACTGGAAGGGACTTCTTATGGTCTCCAAATCTCTTGCTGTTTCATGACTTGATGTGATGATGCTCTTTTTGGATTGGTCAATCTCTGTCTTAAAGTGTGTCACAGCTGCTTCTAGACTTACTAATTTGGAAAGCTTTCTAGAACATTAAATTGATCTGGTAAAGTCAACTTCATTCCTGGCAGTTGTTAGCAATTTGTTTCTGTGTCAGCATTGTCTTTGAGTTTAAGTAACTCTTTTGGTTTCCACCTTGATCTGTTGACAAAGATCATAGAATCATAGGATGGTTTAGGTTGGAAGAGGCCTCAGAGATCGCATAGTTCCATCCCCCTGCCACGGGCAGGGACACCTCCCACTAGACCAGGTCGCTCAAAGCCCCATCCAGCCTGGCCTTAAATGTCTCCAGGGATGGAGGTGTTTAAGGTCAGTTGTTTGTAGTATTTATGCTAAAAACTGAGCTCATGAACTATCCTAGGCAAGCAGATAGGTACACAGAATTGGGAAGTCAAGAGCCCGAGTTGAACAAGAACACTTTGCAGCATTGTGCGCTGGTGAGTCCTCACCTGAGGTTCCAGGGTGCTGTGCCGTGGCATGGCATTTTTCTGTCTCTTCTGGAAACAACACGCCTAATAGTGGCAAGGAAACAGTGATTGTACTGTGTGAGTGATTCAGTTCTCCTGTGGCTAGTGTGCTAGATCTTTCCTGTTGCTTCAGACCGAGAAACAGTTTTGCGGTCTGTAGCAGATTTGTTTTTGTAGTATTTTTATTCTTCTGTCAGTTTGCAGGGTCACCTATGTGTAGCAATGCCTCTCAACTTTGTCACAACCAAGCTCCGTTTAACTCTTATTTTTTAAATAATTGTAAGAATGAAAGTCCAAGACAAGTTCTGAAGACCAGAGTTACAAAAAGGTATTAGTGAAATTCTGAAGTCCTTTCATTGCTTCCACATTTTTACGTAATCTGTAGTATTGTACTTCAGTTACTAATAATAGACTAAGTTGCGCTTTTGTTTGCAAAGAGCTCAGTTTCTTGGTAGGGTATATTAAAACTATTAGCTGAACATGGAGAAGTATTGTGTCCTACTCAGTCTTGAAAATTATTGCTGAAGTCAGCCAAATTGACCTACTTGACAGAAAATCCTTCTTAAATATGGTAGCATTTATTGTTCCAGAAGTGAGAAGTTTTAATGATTCAAATAGCTTGAATAGTGTTTTTAGGCACCAGTTCTTTGAGAGCTCTGAGTTGGAAGTGTTTTTGAGTGCTGCTCTATTTTTAAGTGTTTCAATTCTAATTGAAATGCAGTGCAAGTCAAGGCACTGCCTGTAGCTAACAACCTTGGAAGGTGGAAAAGTTTTGGTCACTGTTTTGTTCTCTAGTTGTGTGTGTCATCTGTGAGCCTGTGCCTCTCTCTTAAAACAAATCTGAGTTGTGCACTTCATGTACCGGCATTTTTCCATAACGTGATTAGAGGAGCACAACATCTGCTCTTCTACCCCGTTTATAGCTTATTCTCAAAAGTACTAAATGTCAAATGCAGTGGATTTTGTTAGTGAGGTGGTTGGCTTCCTGGTATTTCACAGTACTGCTTCTTATCTCCCGTCATCCAAACTTCACGTACATGGTAAGTGAACAGACAACAAGTATTTGAATAACCACTGTTTCGATACCATCTTGCAGATCAGTTTACTCACTTTCCATAGAACATTAGAATTTAGGCATCTTTTGGCTTGCTCATAAGTTAAAATTAAAGAATTCTATATGAGCTAAGTGTTCTTAAAAATAACGTATTCTTTCAAGATGGAGTGTGCTTAACTGAGTAATTTTTCTTTGAAACTGAAACTTTGAAACTTTCAAAAATTTGCCATGCCTCGTCCAGGCTTGTTGGACGCAAGCAGTTAAATTTCTTACTGCAGATACAAACCAGATGAGAGCTGGGAGGGGCTTTTAAGTGATTCTGTTAGACGCATCGGTCCTGGGTAATGTAATTTATTTCTGCAAATGATTGTAACCGGGGAGGCTATAACGGTAGGCATAGACTAGTCTTCGCTGCTTCTGGGACCATTTTTGTCTGTTGTACACAAATCAGTAAGACTTTCAGCATCTTCGTAGTTCTGCCACTATACATAGAGTAAGTTTTAAACACAGCAACCTACATATGCATTTAATTGCTTGTGTATTGGGTATTAAGGATAAACATTGGAGTGCATGTGTGACTTCATCCCTTTATTTTGCAGTTTTGAAGTGATAAAAGTTATCCATGGCAAGTTATTGGATATGGTGGGAAAAGTCCAGTAAGTAGTGACACTTTCATCTCATTTCATTGCAGGCATGTTACTAGTACTTTGTTCAGTATACTGTAACTGTTCTGAAGTTCTGAACTTTCTTTCACAGAATACCCATTATGCTGGTTGGAAATAAAAAAGACCTGCATATGGAACGGTATGTCAACTCCCGTATGTGTGAAATGCAAGACAGCAGCCTTATTTCCCTGGTGTTGTGGGGTTTATAGCAGCTTTCCGTAACTAAAAATCAAATTGTAGGTTAAAATAAGGTACTGGCGAAGGAGTTGTGTCCAGAATGTGAACTAGGAGCCGTGAACTTCTGTTGTAATGTTGACTTTTGCTATAAGGTTGCAGGGATGGTCATTTAACGCTTTGGGGTTTTTCTTGAAAACAAGAAACAGAAGAGTAATTTCACAACTGTAAAATACCAGACGATACTACAGATTGTGAAAACAAAGCAATACTTTGGGACAGCTGCTCTTCTGGGTCGCAGAGCAGTTTTACCTGGCCCAGTAGTGTGTTTCACTGCAGCCAAAAGCAAATGCTCTGGATCAGACTTCACAAAACATTCCTATTACATGCATTTATGTGCTTCAGTACTCTGAGGTCTTTCCTGACATCAAATTCCAATTCTTTTGCAAGTTACAAAGAAACATAATTTTTCTTTTCCTTTGGTCAGGGTGATCAGCTATGAAGAAGGGAAAGCTTTAGCAGAATCCTGGAATGCAGCTTTCTTGGAATCTTCTGCTAAAGAAAATCAGGTAACGGATTTAAGATTCACTTTATTTGAATAGCAACTAATAGAATGACTCATAGTTTCACTTAATAAAGGCAGCTAAAATATTTGCTTGTACTGTACAGATATTTTGTGTAGATGGTTGGAAACAAAATGGTTGTCTGCATTCAGGTTTATGTAGACAAGATTTTCCATCCAACTGTAAACGGAAGGAGGAAGTGAAGAACTGAAAGTTAAGCTTCACTGAACATAGCAGAACACTTAGTGGCAAACTGAAACCCAAATCCGTGTGGTGGGTGGAACAGGGTTTGTGATCTGCTGCAGTTACCTTAAATAGGAGGTCCTTGGGGTTGCAGAGGAGTGAGTTGGTATAAGGGGATGAACCTCACATTTTAAGGTGCTAGGCAAGGCTCGGTTTCTCTTATGTGGGGGAATAATCGTTTTCTGGGTCCGTGGTGGGGGCAAACAGAAAAATGTTAGAATGCAGCAGAGGCTGTTGGACACTGCTGTGATACAGCCGTAGTGAAGTTGCACAATCTGACACAATGCAACCTGCATGCTTTTACGCTAATTAGCTTCCTATCACAGAAAGAAAGGGTTTAATTACATGTTAAATAATGTCTTATTCTCGGTTACTTGAACTAACTTTCTTTTGAAATGCCTCCTAAATATGTTCTGGTATTTGAATTTGTCCCTGTGGCTGTTAATACTACTTTGTCATTGATTTGACACCTCATGTGTCTAAGGTACAAGAGCCTCCTAGTTTGGGCTTGAAGTAATGGATAACTGCTGCGCATTGTGGGTGTGTGTCTTTTTTTCCTCTTCCCTGTGCCCCCTCCCCCCTTTCTATTTTTTCCCCTATAGGTCTCAACAGCATCTATATTTTCAGCTCTTTGAAAATACAGACATATGATAAGGTCAGAAGGAGATTGTGAGGCTTATTTTAAACAAATTAGTCCTTATGCAGAATAAATGCTTACACTGTCTCATATTTAACCAAGGATATCACACCCTTGGCCTCCTCGGTAATGTTAGCACAATCAAAAGGGCAATCTTATAGCTAGGACAGGGCCTGTTTAAGCAGCCTTTCTTTCCCTCTCCCCCATCTCCAAAACCAAAACAAATAGCTTTTGTCCAATGTCTGTTGTCAACAAGTCTACAAGTTACTTAAGTAAAGTTGGATTTTCCCTGGAAGAAAAACTTGGAATCTTCCCCCCCCTCCAGATTTGGAGCACTTGGAGTTAGTGTATCAGTACTTCTGTTTCTGGCTAAGATTTTCATTAACCCTGTCAAAATTGGGCATGATGAAAGCATGAAATTTCTCAATATCTTCTCTGTACTGCTGGAGATCTTCAAATGCATACCCAAGGAAACTAAATTGACAGTGTAAAGAATAAACCAGTTAAAAGCACCCAATTTCCCCTCCAGCCCCTTTACTTTAAAAGACTTAATACTTCTGGATTAGTCAGAGCTATTGCCCAAACTCTTCTTTTGGCATATGTTTGCAATGCGTAAAAACGTAGCAATTCATATCTAGCAGAATATCTTACTGATAACTTTTCTGAAGTTTGTATTGTTCTCGGTTCAAGAAAAAAAACGTTGGGTATATGTATGCAAAGCAGTGACAAGCTTTATATGGTAGTTGGCATGTTTTGCATATTAAATTGCTGCATGAACAAAGTCCCATTGACTGCCATGTATTTGTGTCTGTTCCTTAGTCTCAGACTCTCTGTATTAAGGTATGCTGCCAGCATATATATATATATAAAAAACATAGCAAACTTTGTAGCCTCCAGGGAAATTGGAATGGCAATTGCATGTCAAATTGCAATGCACTCAGAATTCTGAATAGTCCTATACAAATCCCACCAAAAAAAAATCAGAAGTTGTGTTCATTCTTGCTCTCAAAGGTGTTCTTACCAGGCCTTCCTTCCAGCAGGATCCTTCAGAATAGCAATCGCAGGTCACTGTAAATTCTCTCCCTCTGGATTTAAGCACAGGTTGTTAGAAACAGGTCCTTGAACACAATTCCTCCTTCGTGCCTCTTATATAGCACACTGGGTAAATTTGTGAGGTTTGGGAGATCATAATGTCACTTCAGAGATGGGTGCCCACAGCACGTGACCATCTTTCAGGCTCTCTGCCATGCTTCCTTTGGAGGCTTGGGATGTGCAGAAGAATGTGTGAAGGAGCCCAAAACAGGCCTTAGTCGTCTCGCAAATGGTCGCGGAGGAATGCTTACCTGAAGATTGATCTTTGAGAGCAAAGTGTGGAGTCTAGAGCTGTGAGGTGCTAGGGGGAACAGGAGGCACCAGGCATTGTAGGGTCCGTCGCTTCCTAGGAGTTAAGACAAGGAGCGCTTCTGAACTCGTGTTTTTTTTTCCTCCAAATCCTAATTTTACAGAAGCAAAACAGGTGCTACATCGACCTCTCTCAAGACAGGATATTGTCTCTTATTCTGAAACTGCCTCTGATTTGGAGGGGAGAAGGGTTTATTTTGAACTCAGTAACAGGGTGTGTCGTCATTCTCCTGGTACTGAACGTTCACCTTACATAAGTCAACATTACTGGCAAAAGAAGTCTGTCGGCACTTTTGTTTGGAGGTTCATACAAATCACCGCCTGTAGTGGCTTGGTACAGCAAATGTAACTTGCCTATCAAGATTAAGTCTGAACTCCTTCCAAAACTGCCTCAGATTCTGTTTGCTTTACAGAAAGCTAATTTGATGCTTAAAGGGATGAGCTGGACTGGATTGGGAATTTAGAGCTTAAGAACTTCAGCAGAGAGCTCAAACCTTCCTGACTGGGGTGAAGTCTGTTAATCCTTTCTCTCTGCAACCTAGCCATCTGTGGTTGGTGGATGTGGAGCAACAGTATGACAATTTCTAATATGCTGGTCTGAAATTGGCTTTGTACATGATGTTCTTCGCAGCAGCGAGGAGAATAGGTCTCCTTGCTAAAGGGGTTGAACCAAACTCAATCAGCTCTGCAGTCTGTCCTTTGTAACAGCTCTGTTTGCAAGGAACTGCTGAAAGCAGAGAAGATATTCCCTACAACAGGTTCTGAGAGCAAACGCTCCTTCCTGTACGAGGGGGTGGGAGAGCACTGACTCTTCTCCCTTCCTGCTTTGGGCAAAAATAAAATCCTTTTTGGAGCATCTGTGAGAGTCCTAGGAGCATATCCCTACTATATTGAGCAACTGAAATAGTTCTACAGATTAACTTCAATAAACTAGACCTATTTTGCCAGGAGTTATCAAAAGATACCACATTCCAGAAATGGCATGACTTTGAACAGATGGAAAACAACAGAGACAAAGATCAAAGCTGCGGTGTTGATAAATGGTAGCGGCTAGCAAGAGTTGTTGAGGTCAGATGTATTTGAGGCTATGGATCAGCTCCTTCAGGCAAAGGTGACCTGGTAGGACTTTCAGAGGGGCCTGCATATCAGCAACACATCAGTCATTTAGGGAAACCCCTGGACTTTGAGAAGGCAATTCTGAGACTTAATGGAAAAGACCTCTTTTAGATCGCTGTTGGGGTATTATTGTCATGTCTTCTCAAGCTGCTTAATTATTACCAGATACGTTGAACTGCTTTGGCCAACTTCAGGAGCTTTGAGCCTTTCTTATGGAATTCCCTACTTTGTTTCACCTAAGCCATAGTATAGTGCTTCACCTTAATCCCAGTGCAATGAATTGGTAACTGTTTGATATACAATCAGAAACTAAATTGGTCTTAAACCCAGTAGATGCTGGGAGCCAACTTTTACTTGAAGAATTTAGTGAGTAACAAGCAGCCAGATTGTATTCATCCAGTTACGCAAAATTCATTGGATAAACTTGTTTTAGAAGGGGCAAGGTAGCAACAAAAAGTTTCTTGCTTGCCGAAACGGAGCTCTGTTAAAAAGCAATTGCTTGGGCATTGTTTCTTTTGCAAGAGCAACTTCATCTTCAAGCTCAGAGGATGGAGCGCTCAGTAAATGCTTCAGAGAGTGGTTTGGGATCTCAGCCCCTCTCCAGGGGTCTGACGTGTTTACCTGGGAGTGTTTGGGCCGCCAAAGGATACAGGGAAACACCTCTCTTCCTTTACCTGACTGTTGTTCAAGTTCCTTTGCCCAGTTCTGTGCCAAGATAAGCTATCAGTATGAGCAGCTGAGTTTCAGTTGAGTTTCCTTTTTGAAATAGTAAAACAGTTGCACAGTTGAAAAATACAGTCTACCAAAGGATGACTCCAGCGGCTGTGGGCTGGATTTGGGTGTTTGCGCCTTCCTGCGCTGGCTCCTGGCACTGTGTTCCCGATCTCCCGACTCGTGCAGAGAGAATTGCACCTCCCGAGCGGTCTGTCCCGCTCGCGCCAAGGGGCGCATCTGCAGAAGCAGTCGAGCCTCTCGCGTCTCTTGCACGGTGCTGAGCTCTCTAGGCAGCGTGCCTTGCCCAGGCTGACATCTATTTTGTTTTCTCAGGGGGAAAAGGTAGAAGAAAGCCAGATGGCTTTCTGTAGGCTAGGTGTGACCCACATTCTGTAATTGGGCCATATGGAGACAAATGCATATAAGGTCTGGCTGCGTTCTTTATTCCTTGTCACAGAACACAACTTTCTGCATTGTTTAAAAGTTCATTCTAAAATTCTTCCGCATATTTGGCCTGAATTACAAATTCCTAAGTGTTAACTGTAGGACAGTGCTTAAACCTTCTCAGTGACTATGTTTTCTGTGAAATGAATTAACAAGTCCTGTGAACTCCTACGTCTTAGTATTTCAAACAGCGCATCTTTTGACAGAATGTACAGCTTCTTGGTTGACAGAGTAAGTTGTGGAGGTTTTTGTTAATAGATGCTTTGAAGCAGGGGTATAAAGAACTTCCGCGTTAAAATGAAACCATTGAAAATGTCAGCTCTAAGTAGGGAAACATTGCAGTGTATTTGTAAATCAGTATATCACCAAGTTTTGATTAAGGGAAACTCTTCATTAGTGGCACCAGTTTGATAGCAATCGCAGCCCTGACCGTAGTTCTAAAATCTAATTTGCCCAGGAAATGTATAGTACTGGACTAATGAGCCGCTTTTGTCAGTCAGTTGGGATTGTATGGAAACTTCATTATATGGAGGAATACTCTCTTTCCAGCTGATGAAGTATTTTAAATAGTTCGAGATAGTACTGTGCACAAATGGTGTAAATATGGGAAACTTTAACATTCAGTCTAATCTTGTTAAGATTGCTTTAAGATTGTTAGGGCTAATTTAGTCAATGGGATTAATTTGGAAGTGATCCAGTTAAGAATTATACCTTGTGGAGGCAGAAAAACATATGTCAGGTCAGAACACAGTCATAAATCACCGGGTGCTCTTCAGCCTACTGATTAAACCCAACAAAACTCCCCCTTTATCTTCTTTCATAATGTGACTGCTTTTATATAATGAATATGCTTTCCTCCTTCAGGAGCGTATGCTTGGAATTCATGAAACGGGCGGCTAGATAAACTTAAAATGCCATGTCTCAGATGATCAGGAGACCATTTCCAAGTTGAAGATTCACATGCTGAAGTGCTGATCATACGGTGAATCTTCAACTTGAAAATACCATAGAGAAGAAAAGTACTTTAGAGTTGTCCTTGACTGTAGTATAGATTGTTTTATTCTTAAGTCACTTCTAGGCTGTTACTTCAGATGCTGCATGTTGTAGTTGTAGTTTCTGCATATTCTGATGGAGGTTAGTGTACAATTTTGAGACCCTTAAAATGAAGTGAATCCTGAAAATAAGTGAAGGTATCTACTACAAGTAGCATTCATGGCGTTGTCCCAGACAGCCTTACTCTCCCCACCTTTCAGTATCCTTGAAAACAAATAAAACCCCACCAAAACCCTAACTACACATAATTGAACTCTTCTGTAAAATCTGCTGAATCACTCAAGTGGTTTGACATCCTCTCTTAGTGTCTCTGCTTCACTTAAACTTATTTTCATGGGAAACTGCATCTTTCCATCCCAAGATTTTTAACTTGTGCTCGCTAGGACGTGTGTGTCTGGGGAAGCATCGCCCTTCTGAGCCTGCGCGCTCCGTTTCGGCGCCTGGAGCTTCGCTAGGGGAGAGCCTTTTTTCACCAGACTGCTGTGTGTTCAGCGTGAAGGGGGCAGACTCGGTGTAGAGCGAGCGGAGCTGATAGCACAAGTGACTCCTACTCTGAGAGCACTCACTGCATTCCCTCTGAAGGAGCGAAGGGATCCATAGCGCTGGTGTGGCTCATGATTTTGTAGAGAAACTTTGTAATCCTGTATGTTCCATCCAGTAAGCTCCGATGTTTGTGTGAGCCTGACCGTGTTACAACAGCTATCCTACAGTTCAAGCTGCTTAAAATATAAAACCCCCTTTCTCTCAGAAGGGCTTTATCAAAGGATAGTGCTTAATATTGGACAGTGGCTAGTTTGGCTCCTGTTTTCTCCTTGTGTTCTTTCTTGCACCGTGGCTAATACTGCTCTTACCTATAGGTAAGATGAGAAAATCAAGAATATTACAGTAACCCTCGTACTGGGCTGTGCAAAGTCAGTGTTTAGAGCTGAAAAATCTGCTGCCTTCTGGAATTACTTAGAATTCTTAAAGATTACTTAGAGGAAATTAATTGGTTTATTCTCCGGAGCAGCACAGCATCAAAATCTTCAATGCCATCAGTCACTCAGCACAAGCTTACTATATAAAATAAAGCAGAATTACGGTTATTAGCTCTGTTGTGAGTATGGCTCAGTTTAAACTCGCCCTCCCTGCAGCGACAGAGAAAATAGTTGTGGATTGCTGTGGAGAAGGGGGTTACACTTTTCTTCCAAAAGGCTTTGTTCCAAATTGAAATTACCATATTTTACCTCTTTGATTTGGGAATAAGTGTTGGACGTGCGTTTATCTGTTGGTGTAGCCAGTAAAACTGCTAACTTTTTTTTCCAGTAAGTGGGCAGTTTGTTGTTGCCTACTAATCTTGTGCTCTCTCTTTGCAGACTGCCGTTGATGTTTTTAAGAGGATAATTTTGGAGGCAGAAAAAATCGATGGGGCAGCTTCACAAGGGAAGTCTTCATGCTCAGTAATGTAGTTCCACTGCAAAACCAGAAAACACTGGGAATACATTCTACCTGAAGAAGCAAAACTGCCCATTATCTTTAAGGATAAACTATGCTTCTTTTTTTTTTTTTATTTTTTTTTTCTTCTGTTAACCTGAAAGATAAACAGTTGGTTTGGAGCCTTTCCCTTCAGATTATGTTAAACTCTGACTCCTGTGCAAATGGCTTCACTTCCATTTTCAAATTTTAAGCAATCATATTTTCAATTTATATATTGTATTTCTTAATATTATGACCAAGAATTTTACTGGCATTAATTTTTCAGTGTAGTTTGTTGGTTAGAATAATCATCAAAATGATGCATATTGTTACACTACTATTAACTAGGCTTGGATATCAGTGTTTCTTTGTGTTAAATGTATACTTGTAAATAAAATAGCTGCAAACCTTAAATGTTCTGTTTATAATTTTTTGTTGATTACTCTATATCAACTTTTTTTTTGTGCGCGTGTGAAAAATGTTCACCTGATGACCTTAAGAGGAGGCGTGAGATCCTTGGAGCCAATGGATTATTTGACTTACCGCTTGGGAAGCTGTTTGTGAGCGAACCAAACTGTTTTTGCTAGTCGAAGGGCAGGCTGGCCCAGTCGCTCAGCTGTGCTTTGTGCCAGCTCGTGGAAAGAAGGCACAAGTGAGACATTTGATGTGGATGGGAAGGTGTGGGTTTTCAGACAACCTGCACTGGTTTTTTGTTGTGTTTTGTTTTTTTTTTCCTCTGCAACTGTTAAGAGTGACGGAGTCAAGGTTCTGCAGAGCTGTCCCAAGCAAGGGGCCGGCGTACACCTGCACTACAGACTGTTCACGTGGACTTGTAACTAGGAATGCTGTCAGGATGGAGTGGATTTATCCAGGTCACGAGCGTAGACTTGTGAAGAAAACAAAAATGTCATTTAAAATAAATTGCACGTCCTGAACAAATCGATGTGGATTGTTTATCATGCAGTTCTGTATTTTTGCATCTGGACAGCAGTGGTAGAGGTGAGTGGTCTCCTGGTGCCTGACCTTGCACAGCGTCGGGGCCCTGCGCAGCTCTGGGCATAACTACTTCCAAGTTTTTGCTTGGCTTTTGGGCTAGAGGCTTAACGAGCCTTAATCTCTTAAATCTGGAAACAAACTACTTCAGCTATATATTTAAAAAAATGTGCGGTTGACCTACTTTGCATTTATAAACAAACCCCAAAACAACAACAAAAACAAACGAGGCCGATTTGGGGAACAGTTAATTAAATGAAATGTTTCTCATGCATTTTCGTATCCATTTGAAAAATTAATTTCTGGCAGAAGTAAAATGGAAGGGAAAGTTGCAGTGTTTTTGCAACCAGAATTAGCTTTTGCATTTCAGTCTGTGATAAAAGATAGAAATTCAAGCATCTCTTCATTTCTTGTACTGTGGTTCCCTTGTTTTATGTAGAAGATTGTCTAAACCCCTCAATTAATGATGTATGTAGAAAAACTTACTATTTTCTTTGGTCACCGTGAGATTAACTGGCTTCTTGGCAAAAAAGTTGCCTTTTTTTCTTCTAACATTTAGGCTGTTTCCCAAAATTTCTGAAAGCTCGTTTCTGTTACTTGAATTTTCATGCCCTGTGCCAAATAGGGCTTCTGTAGGTAGACAATTGTCACACGCGATAGATCGCCGAAGTTCAGCACAGTCAGAGGTGCTCATTCTGGGAAACTGGTACACGCTTTCATTTCAGAACCAGGCTGATCTGGGGCTGCGCAGTAGGTTTCCTTCATAAGAACCTGCGACACTGGAACGAGGGTGGTTTGGCTGATAGTGAAGTTGCTTGAGGATTCAGAAAATCATCTTCTGTGGTACTTGGGGCAATATGCATCTGTTTGGTAGTATCCTTCATTGCCCAATCTTGAGGTGGTAGATGATGCATGGCCGGAGTCTTTGGCATCGCATCCTGGACACAATGTCATGTGGTCTACAACAAAAGGTAAAAGTTGTGGAATACCAGAAACCTCAAAGACCACGTTTACACTTTTTTTTTCTTTTTTTTTTTGGTAAAATAGTGGCCTTGTGTCCTGGTGATCAATCTGAAGCCTGAAATAGCCGCTGCGTCGGTGCTTGCCGTGTGCTGGCTGCTAAGGCTTTACAGGGGATGGGTGAGGAAATGTGGAACTTGATAGTCCTGGGATCATCGAGGCTCTGCCTTCAGGGGTGAGGCTTTTCAGGAGTGCAGGTTCTCTGGATGATTTGCAAAGATGAGTTCTAAGGCTTGATGTACTCGGCACTGTGAAGCGTGTACTGCTCTTGCATTTTCTGTAAGAGCTGAAGAATTGAATTCATCGACATACGTTGTTTCCTTTCTCCTACCACTGACTCATCCAGTAAGAAATGCAAATTACTCCACTCGTCCAAGCCTTTCCCTGCTAATAAGATCTAGAGAGCAGCCATGTGCGATAGTCCTGCAGTTTTAATGAACTGGGTAGTGAAGCGCGGTCAGTGAACTACTTGTCCTTTGCCGTATAGAGATTTCAGTTGGCTTCTGGGTATGGCTCCTTCCGGCAGCGGGAGTCCAGTGGAGGCTGGGGCCGCCTCCTGCTTCCGCATCCTCACTCAAGAGCTGGCACGGGTTGGGCTCTTCACCGTGAGAGCCCTAAAACGGGGTGGTGGGCAATGTTGGAAGCCCTTATGTACAGAAGCAAGAAATCAGTATCTAGCAAACTGCTGCTTGCCTGGAATTGATGAATTTAGATGGCCTTCTCTGGCAGCTGCCCTGATCCTTTGGAGGCTTCTGGAGGATTGTGATAAATGGTGCACGGATTAAAAGATGGGTCACGAAGGAGCTAAGTTCTCTGGTCCAAGCTAGAAAAAGGTTGATACGCACTTAATGGGGCCCAGCCTTATTCTTAAGGGATGATCGTTGGCAAAGGGGAAAGTGCGAAGATCCTTTTCCTGTTGAGGAAACGAGCAATATTTAACTACCATAAGTCAAATTAAATTCCCATCAACTGGCATGGATTTAAAATGTATTGTTGGAAATTATTCCTGCCTTGCTTGTGCTCCTGTCCAGCTTTGTGCTTTGCTGTGTGAATACTGAGAAAAACCTCTCGGTATCCTGAGCTCAAGAGACTGCGCCGCCCATGGCCCAGTCTGCCGCGCACGGCGAGTGCGGAGGACCAGAGGGCCGGTGGGGCAGGAGTGGAGTATGGACTGCAGGCAGAAAGTGCATATGTGATCCTTCTTTTGCTGTTGTTCTTGTTTCTATGCATATCAAAGTTTATCTCCGCTTGATTAACTCCACAACAGGGAAGTCTTGGAGGCAGTCTGCTTTGGGTCTGTGGCGTCTTCTGCCTAATGTTTCTTCCCAGCTTCTCTAAGGAGTTGGTGAATGCACGCCAGACAAGGAAAAAAGCTTAAAGAAGTGTTACTGCTCCCTTGTGTCTGCAGTAGTTGTATTGTGGTATCTGGACCGGGCAGCCCTATGTTGTTCGTCAGCCGAGGGCAGAGAAGTGTGGGCTGAAATTGGACACTGCTGAGGAAGTTCTCACAGCGTTGGAGGCAATGGTGAAGACTTGGGGCTGCCCGTTTTCTAGCTGCGTTCAACTGAGAAGTTTCTACATACAGACTTGCACCCTGGAAGCGATGGAGGACAACTCCTGTGGTTCCCGTTGCTTCTGGCACGGGTGAGCGTGAAACATCCAGCTGGGTCTGTCCCACCTCGCAGCAGTTTCCTTTGAAGTGGAAGAGGGGCAGCAGCCCGAAATGAGAAGGGCAGCCTGTGTCATGATGCGTATTTTGTATTTTCACCTTCTTTAAAAGAAATGTGCAGTCTTATACCTTTGTTGCTAAAGAATTTGTGCTGCTGCTCCGTGCAGATGTCATGGGCTGCGGTGCAGGCAGTGACGATGCACCCGGGCGTGCTGGGCTTATCCTGCTAATTAGCGCTGCTGTTCTGTAGCCTCTTGAGAAGGAGAAACCAACGGGTCCTAATTAGTCCTTATGTAATCAGTACTGCTCATCTTCAGAGCGTTTAGCTAATACTGAGTAATCTTCACAACCTCATCTAATAAGGTCGGAATTACTCCCCTTTAACAGCTGGGGAGGGGGAGTGAGAACCCTCACACAGATGCCTTCAACTTGTTATGGGCACGGCAGAAACAGGGCTAAACTGGGTCTGAGCGAGGGCTGTCCTCAAGCATCCAGCTTTTACTTGGGTGTCCTTAGGTTTCCCTACTGGAACCTTGCCTTTTTGAAATAAGATGAAAACTGAAAGGATTTCACCTAAAATCCTGGGCTTTCTTATGTTTTCCAAAAATGAGAAATCTAAGCTCCATCTCAGTCAGATGCTTGTTGTATGAGGAGCTGCACTAATACTGATCCCTACACAACAGTACTGAAAACAAGCTTTTGCAGATTTTATTTTTTTTTTTTCAATATCCACATCTCTGCAATGCTGCGAATAAATATTTGGCTAAACCTGGCCAGCAGATCCCAACCTCAAAGTGAGGAGTTATTTTTTTTTCTAGCAGGAACCTGGCCAGGTCTGAACCATCCTTCCATGGCAGGGTTTGCTCAGGCATGAGGAGGTTTTTTGGAGTCTGTACTGCACACGGGACGAAGGAAGGTGTTGCATGGCAAGGGATGGATGGTGGGTCAGGGCGTGGGATGGCCACCCTTGGTAGAGATGTTGCATAGACTCTTTGTCTTGGTGCATCTGAGATGAAGACAATGTTTGAGGCCAAGACCATCGCCTGGCAGCTCATTCCCATTTCCAGCAACAGGTGATGTATTCTGCCAGTGAGGGTGTGGGTTGGAAGATCCTTTCTCTGCTTGAATGGTTTGCAGACATGTCCTGCAGTTGGTGTAACCAGCCTCTCCAGCAGCTCTGGGAGGCAGCACGTGGTGTACCCAGGCACTGGGAATGGGTTAATCACCAGTGGAAATTAGTGCTTTGGCAACGGGCGTGAGGTGGGCTAGGTCTTAATTGAGCAACATGAATTTAATATAGAAATTTTCCCTTGAGTCGGAAGGATGATTTCTCACTCTGGGATCTGTTGCTGCTCTGAAGTGGCCCACAAGATGTACTCGTCCTTTTCAGTGGTGAGCCAAAAAATTTTCCATGGGAAGGAGCTTGACCTGTGGCTGCTCCATAGCTAACCAGCTAGAAGCATCTCATAGGTGCGACGTGAAGAAATTTGTGAGCTTTTTAAAGCAAGATAGCCTTTTCAAAGCCATCTTTTCAAAGAGATGGATGTTTCTTGTGCTGGGTCTTATGCTGCTTTGCAAATACTAAAAGCTCCTCCAGAAGCCAGAGTGTGGCCCTTTCAGAGGACGTGGTGCAACTCCTTGGCTGTTGCTGACTATGATTTGCATGGGGTTGTACTGGCCATAGGAGTTACCTCTGAGCAGAAGGTGAATCGTGCTTAGCCTCTGCTATGAAATATTCCTGTTAGCATTAGCGAGGTTGCTCCCAAAGATTCCCCTCCAGGAGTCACGCGCTGCTCTCTTGAGGAAATCTCTGTGCCCAAGAAGGAGTGAGTTTGGTGTCTTCCTACTGTAACTTGGGTAGTTTGGCAGCATCCTTCTGCCAGCACCACTGAACACTGCAGATTATTGCAAGGTGAGTTACTGTGATGGATATGTGCGGTGGCCAGTGTCTGCTGAGCTGCACGGAAAAATCACCCCCGTAAATCCTATATAATGCCCTGTGGAAACAGGTGGCGGCATCTCACAACTGCATTTTGAAGGCTACCCAGCCTGGGCTTATTCATGCCGACAGGACTTTGCTTGCAACCCTTTGGCATGTAATGAAATTTGCTTTGTAAGAGAACGAGAGCTGTGCCTAGATCCTGCGTGTAGGTGGGATGTAGAGAGGAGAGCGGGAAGGTGGCTGGAACCACCACTTTTATCCAGACAGGGAGTTTTGGTCCTAGATGGCTGAGTTCTGGTTTCTAGCGTGGCTGGGTCCACCTCTGTGACTGGTGGTGACACCAATGGTGTCTCTTTTCTGCCCTGGTTTTGTCGGGGATGTAACCGCAGGGTTACAATGGACCTGAAATCAACCTTGGCCATCTTGTGTGATTGGGGTGTTTTGGACTGACCTGGTGAGTGGATGGACTCTCCCCTGGACTCATAGCAAATCACCTCTGAGCACCTCGCTCTTCGGCACCCAAGGCAGGCAGGGGTAGCACAGCCCGGAGCCCTCCCAGTGGATGTCAAGCTCGATTTCTCGCTCCCTTTACACCAAGATGCTCAAAAAAGTCTCAGACTTTTGGGTTTTGTCTGTTAAAGCCAAACACTCAAACTTGTAAGTTCATGTCTCAAATGCTTCATCCTTTAAACAGCCGCAGCAGAGGAGAGCTGCCCACAATCCTGTTAGTTTGGGGCAGCACAGTCACATGCAATCCTGCACCCAGGCACGAGCGGGAGGTGAGCTCTGCCCCAGCATCGTATGCCTGAAAGGTTGATAGTGGCCACGGGCTCCTCAAGCTGCTCCTTTATCTCCCCCATGGGCAGCTGTTCTGTCCTTTGCAAGGAATGAGGAGTTGGGGTTTGCACTTTTTCGGTATTCTTTTTTTCCTATCATCTTCCTTTTTCCTAGAGATGGGCCCTTTGTTGTTTCATATCTTTAACGTGGTTTCTCAAAGAAATGAGAATAAAGTTGTCACACCCTCTTTCCATCTCTCCTAAAATAGCTTTCGAACCCGCTGGACATCTTCTAATGTGTCTAACAGCCAGGCACAAGTCTCAGATACTTCAAGTTCTCACAGATTTAATTAAAGCTCACATCTTAGAAGAAACAGGAAAATCCCATCATGAGGCAGCGCTGGATGAAACCAGGCTTGTGTGGTTCCGTAAAAACCTTCTCCTGCAGTAATATTTGCTTTACTGGGTATTTTAAGGCCGGTTTGTCATGGATGTTGTGGGTCTTCCTCTCCAGGCACCAAACAGCTCACGGCCAACACAAAGAGCATGTGGACCGTTACAACCCCAATGGCTGAGAGTGTGGGGTCCCAACGCCAACAACGGTGCCGTCTCCTCACCGTGCTGCTCCCAGCCATGACTCAGAAAAGGGACACGTCTCCTCCTTCCCTCCCAGGGCACCAAGTGCAAGGGTGTGGGGAAGGGCTGGTCTTGGGGATGCCGCTAATGCCCCCTGCTCTGGCTGCTGCTCTTCCAAGTGGGACTTCCCATGCACTGTTACT
The DNA here is from genome assembly GCF_000708025.1 of Charadrius vociferus. NCBI lineage: Eukaryota > Metazoa > Chordata > Aves > Charadriiformes > Charadriidae > Charadrius > Charadrius vociferus. Next base: position 52,065 of record NW_009649031.1, read on the forward strand.
TTTCTGACACCATCTGGAGGCTAATTTAGCCCCTGGAAAATACCACCAGCATTTCAGTGGGGGTTTGGATAGTGGGTTTTTTTTTTTTTAATCAGATGGCTTTTCTTCATTATTTCCCGCCTCCCATCAGAACATGGAAATGTAAACAGTGTTTCTGCGACGCCAGGGCAGGTTTACCTCGCATCAGCCGAAGGATGCATTCCTTCTCCAAACACAATGTGCCACCTCCCTCCTTCCTCCTCCAGCGCATCCCAGTCAAAGCAATGTCTTGCAGCTCAGCCTACGTGTGTGTGCACACGCGCTTATTAACTTTTACATCTTAATTGAAAGGGTGGCATATGTTTAAGCCTTAATAATGACATCCTTTCTTCCCAAAGGGTCTTTAATCTTGAAACGAAGCGGTGAACAAAGGCAGCAGAGGAGCGGGATTGCCGAGCGAGGCTGCTGGCACACGTGCGGACGGGAGCGACCTGCCAAGAAATAAGTTTTCAGGGTTTGGATCCAAAGCGTGTGCCTGACGGTCTGCGGGTGATGAAAGGAAGGATTTGATGAGTAGGAGCTGGGTGTGAGGTTTCTTTCAGAGCTATTAAATAGGATAAAAGACAAATCTCCATTTAACATAGTGCCCTGCTACGCCTCTGCGCGCTGGCCCGTGGGCCACCGCCTGCATTTGCCTTTGCCTCTTCCTAGCCTGGCTTGTCAATACAAACTGACGGGGTTTATGGGCTGCGGCTATTCCTTGCTATTTGTCCTGAGAATAAGACAGTTAACGTCTCTGGATGTTCTTACAACATAAAAGAGGGCAATATGAAGCAGCTTTTCCTTGCACTGTCATTTGAGATGCCAGACGCTGAAGCCTTCATCGCAGCTGTATGGAAAATACTACTTTACGGTCAACAGTATGGCTTAAAAATCCCTCTAATCCTGACATATATCTGTGCCTGAGTGCTTCAATGCTGAAAGATCAAAACATTCATAAAAATGATGCTCGTGAATAACATTGATGGGTTTGTGAGCCCAACCTTTGTGCTTTGGAGGGGACTAGGTCCTTAGCTTTTGGAGATGCCATTTAAAGAGGTTCGAAGATTGAACGAGAAACCATTGCTTTGAGGGACGGAGCGCGATGTGTTACTGGTGAGGAGTGTCCCACGGGCAGCACTTTTGGCTGCCACACTGCCATAGGCGAGAAGCTGGGAAAAAGCAGTAAAAAGAAGTGAACCTGATACAGAGAAACTGTGTGCCATGCTTAGAGATGCTGCTGTTCCCTTATTTACTTCTTGTCTGCTCTAAAAAAAAAAAAAAAGGATTAAAAAGGAGGGAAAAAGAGAAAAAAGGGAGAAGAAAAAATAAAGAGGGAAAATGGGGAAAAAAAGAGGGGGGAGGGGGGAAAAAAAAGGGGGTGAAAAAGGAAAAAATAAAGGGGGGGGGGGAAGAGTAGTCCTTCAAAAAGGAGCAGTCAATGTGCACGGCTAATCGACCAAAGCCCTGCCAAGCAAATCTTTTGTCAGATCGTCTGCCTGAAATCAAAACCCCGGACTCAGCAGGGCCCGTTACTGGCGGTTCTGCCTACGAAGCAGGAAAGCGTAAAGCCCCCCGTTCCCGCTGCTTTGTTAAAAAGCCCTCGCGACACCAGCCCCGTCTCCCCCCGCCACCAGCTGCTATAAAGCGGGGTGTCCAACGCTGCTGTCCATCGCGGTTTTGGTTTGGCTCCCGCTTTTGGTCTTGGATAGCAGCCAGCAGAAAATGTCTCAATACTCGGGAAAAGTAAGTAACAACCCAACCGCTTCCCTTTCAGCCTGGGGCTGGAGAGCCCGAGCATCCTCCGGGCTGAAGGAGTAGGTTAGGATAATATCCCAGAGGATGCGACGTGAGTGGTGATACCGGGAGTAAACTCGGCAGCAGGGACGGGGAGGGTGGGGCAGGAGGAGCC
>NW_009649031.1:54035-72594 GCF_000708025.1 Charadrius vociferus
TATGTGTGAGCGAGCACGAGGCGGCGAGAAGTGTCGTAAATGTGGGATGCGCTGCGTTCCCAGAAAAACAAATACAGTTCTTAGGAAAAAATGCCAGCGATGCCGTGCTCCTCTAGCTGGAAAGCAGCTAAAAAAACCCAAACCAAACCATCCTAAAATGACACATCTGCAGGAGATTCCCATCTGCTCGAACAGGGGGGTCCAGCCGTGCCCCGCTCCTCACGGCTGGCCCATTCTCCTCCCTCCCCCCAGATCACTTTTTACGAAGGCAAATGCTTCACGGGCAGAAAGCTGGAGGTCTGCGGCAGCTGCAGTAGCTTCCAGGACCGAGGTTTCCTCAAACGGGTCAACTCCATCTGCGTCCAGAGCGGGGCTTGGGTCTGCTTCGATCACCCCGACTTCCGAGGGCAGCAGTACGTCCTGGAGCACGGCGAGTACCCCAATTTCTATCGCTGGAATGGCCGCAGTGACCACCTGGGCTCCTGCCGGCCCGTCGGGATGGTGAGTGGATGCCGCTGGCGTTTCCCTCTCCCAGCTGGAGCATCAGTGGGACGGAGCTGCCATTGGGTTTTGTTTCTCCTGGTCACAGGAGCTCCATGAATAAGTGTCATGAAAACTTATGCTCTTTAGAAATAACATGTCCCATTGAGATTTTCCCATGGTTTTTCAGATGAGGTGGCAAGGTCCTGCCGGCGTTACATGTTTTTGCTTTTGAATGTGAGTCGCTATGAAATACTCACAGCGGAATCAGGAAGGAGGGTCGTTGCCCAAGGCAAGTTTGAGCCGCAGCAGCCCGGTCTCCCCACGCACCCGGAGGGGCAGCAGGCAGCCCCAGGGCTTTCTGAACCAGCCCCACGGGGCAGCTGGGCTGCAGCTAGCAAATTTTAGCTGAATTCTCTGCTGTTGCAAAAAAACCCGACCCAGTAATCCTAAACTAAATCCATTTTTTTCCCCATACTAGATAGCCCTCCCTTCATGAAGCTTTTAAAGGCACCACCTGGAGGAAGGTTTAATTGGGAAGATTAAAAAGTAGCAAAGAAAAATGAATTTGGGTTAGGACTCTCCTATCACTCATGACATCTGGGGCCATGATGAACCCACTTGGAGGTGGTGGGGTTTCTTGCTGGCCCTGAAGCTGCTTTTTGGCACAGCAATGGGTTTGTTTCAGGTCCGTAACGTCTTTCCCAAAGCACCTCTGCAGTCCATACATGGAGGGATGCTCTGCCCAGGGCCCTGGAGCCTGGCTGGCGTGAGGACGTGCTCCTCCTTCCCTGGCCCACGATTTTCCCTGTGAGATGCCAGCAAGTGCTTCGAGGCATTTCTGCAGCGCAGATTCCCGGAGGAATGTTTGCTCAGGCACGGTATCCGCTCGGCTGCTGCTGGCGGCCGCCTTCTGTGGGGTTTGGCATTGCAGCCCGGCCTTCTTGTGTGTTGACGTGGTTTATTTGAAAAATGCATTTAGGTATTCTTTGAATTTGGCTTTAAAATATCCTTTCAGCTCGCTCTGTCCCACATCCTATGCTGCAGGCTGCAGAAATCTCCCCAGAGGAGGTTATGTCCTATCACCCTCAAGGGCTCATCCAGCAAAGATCGTGCTGAGAATGTTTACTTTTCTTTTAATGTTTTTCCTTAAAGAAAGGCACAACAGCTCCCATCAGGACCCCCAGCTACACATGGAACTGGAGGCAATATAGATTAGTCTTGGGAAATTGTCTCACATCTTTGTACACTCTGGATATATATCTTTTGTTTTGCTGTGTGAGCGCATGGAGAGCTGCGGCTGCAGCTGATGCTGTATTTGGGATGGAGGGTTTGTGGGCTGATGGGGGGGATCCGCAGGTGGGTGAGGGGCTACGTGTGCCTGAGCTCACCGCATCCCCTGAGCGATGCGTTTGCAGGTGGACGGCGGCTGTAGGAATGTGCAGAGAAGAGGGTTTTCCGGCTGCTTTTCTGGTGGTGTGGTGTGCTGGGAGGTGGCACCAGTTTGTGCGTGCTCTGTGCGTGCTGGCACTAGTGGTGTTGACCTTGTCACATTCCCCTTCAAAGCATTCTTCTATCTTCCTCTTTGTCTTATAAAAGCCGGTGAAATAATTTGCTGGATTTTTTTGTTGTTGTTGTGGTTGACTTGAGTCCCTTTGTCCCCAGCACGGCGAACATTACAGGATCGAAATATTTGAGGGGAGCAATTTTAGCGGTCCCAGCCTGGAGCTGACGGAAGATTGCTCCTTCCTGCAGGGACAAGGCTGGGACAAGACCTGCATCAACGCCCTCAAAGTGTATGGCGACGGCGCGTAAGTAACCACGCATGTCCTGGTGTGCAGCCGCTGCGGTGGTCACTGCCCCGCGCTCCTTGTACCTAACATCGCAGGGGAGCGAGGCGGCTGCAGAGACTCCCCTTGTTGTGGAAAAGCCTGTTGGAGCTGGGGGGACTTGGAGAAAGCCTAAAAATGTGAGTTAAGCCTATGGTTTAAAGGTAAATTTTGGTGCCTGCTCATTAAGAGCTGCTTCAAAGGAGCACGATGTTTGGAGGGTGGCAGCTAAGCACAAGTTAGCAGAGCTCTAAGACACCTTTTTAAGGTGTATGAAACAAGAAGCCTTAAAACAGCGTTTTTTCTTTTTTTTTCCCTTTTTTTTTTTTTAAAAAAAAAAAAAAGCATTTTTGTCTGTGTTTCCAAACACCTTTTTAAAATCCATGCGGATGCTTTCAGGGAGGGTGGATGGATGGCTCCGGGTGATGCAGGTCAACATTTTTGCTTTGCAAGTGGTGTCACCAAGGCTTGCTGCAACACCAGTAATCTCCTCCTTGGACAGCAAAAATGAGGCAGCGGCGTCTCACCTTAAAATTAAATCCTGCCTCTGAAAGATGGGCAACTGCAGCAGTGATGCACGACCAGCCCAATGGGGTTTTTTGGTTGCCCTCGGTGCCTCATGAATCTGCTTTGCAGATGCATTGCTGATGCTCAGCCCCATCCTCCTGCCCCTGCAGACACTCCCGAAGCCTCGGCAGGACAGCAGCTTTGTCTTTTTCTTGCTGTTGGGTGGCAATTTGCATTTTCTCAATGGTGTCAGTATTTTTTATTTTTCTCTTGTTTTGAGACGGGTTGTTGTCTGGCCGTCTCCACTTTCCTTTGTCCAACAATTGCATTCTTACTGGAAGTGTGCTGGGAGTCAGGGAATGCCATAAAATCCTCCTGCAGCAGAGGGTGGCTGGAGTGAGGGGACCCCCTGCAGAGGAGGGAGCACAGAAAAACTGTTCTCTGGCTGTCCTGGACTGGACATTATGCATCTCACCTGCATCCACCATCGGATGTTGGACCTTTTCTGTCCAACAGCAATTTTTCCCTAGAATAGGAAAAAGATTGTTGCTATCCAAGCTCAAGACATGCTGACAGCGAGTGTCCTGCAGGACCCTTTCTGATTCAACCGAGACCTCTCCTCTTCCAAAAAAACAGTATTACAATGAGGCAGTGACGGTTCATTAAAGCTAAGGAGCAGAGCTACCAGCTCCCGATGGGAAGAAATGTCTGGAGCCCACCAGGGAGTCCATTAGTGCTGAGCATTTGAAGCGAAAGGCATTTGAGTACCAACACTATAAAGCCAAGAGCAAGCCTGTGAGTACTCTGGCAAGAGCCGTAGGGACAATTATTTACCATGTGTGTCCCTGTAGCAGAGCCTGGAGCTTGAGAAATTGGGAAGCTGCCCAGAAACTTTCAAGCACTTAAATTTTTTAGATTGATTTTCCCCCCTCTCCCCTGCAAAATATATAAAGGGCACAAAGCTTGCTTTCCCTCGCATGGGAGCCTAGACTGGTTATGTCAACGTTACACAACTTCTCAAAGGCCCTGAGTAGTGATTAAAAAAATATATAGAAAAAAATAAAATACTGAGAGGAACGTGGTTTTGTAGCATTACAGAATCACAGAATGGTCAGGGTTGGAAGGGACCTCTGGAGATCATCTAGTCCAACCCCCAGGACCCTGGGAAGATGGATGTTGCAAGTCCATGGAAGGGTCTGTAAAGGCCATTAAAAGGCAGGACAGGGCAGAGGGACCTGCTGGCCCCAGGCTGCAGGAGGAGGGAGGGAAGGAGGAGATACTGCAGCAGAGAAGTGAGACCAGGGAGGAGAAAAAGATCCTGCGGCACCTCTTTTCTCCTTTGGATGGATCATATAAGCCCAGGTGCCCCCAGAGGTGCTGCAGGTGTAGCTGGTGCTGGGCTCAGCCTGCCAAAGCCCTCACAGGACCCATCCTCGACTGTTTGAGGAGCAGAGGAGATGGGATCACCAGAGATGAGGGGAGTCTCAGCTGCAGGCTGTGTCCAGAGCATCCCCGGCCTGAAAGCGGGTCTGTTTTACCCTGTGCATGCTGAAAGCAGGCATAAAGCAGGGTCCTCCTAAATTCCATGCCTGCCAAAGTCTTGCTCTGCAGTTTTCCCCCTCAATTCCCACAACGCGACATCCGTTGGATACCGAAATATTTGCTTCCCCTCCAAAATCCATGGATGGTGTCACGTGCTGTTAAAATGCTGCCGCCTTTACTTGTGGGGGTGGCCATGCCTGTGGGAAGTGATGATGGATCAGCTGGAAACACGGGAATGGAGAGAAATGTCTGCCTTTGGAATGGTGCGTGGTGGGGCTGAGGGTGTCCAGAACCTTCCCTGCTGCCCTTTTGGGGCTGGTGATTGCTACCTCACACAGCCAGAAAGGCAGATGATAAAGCTGCTAAAACCACGCTGGAAATGAGATTGCTATTTTGGAGCAGTTTCGAGATGTTACCGCCTCCTCGGAAGCTGTTGCGGTTTGCATGGCGAGCAGCTTTGCCCGTCCCACGGGCAGAGCCAGCTCCAGTATCACATATGGTATCATCTGGTGTTAGACGAAGACATGCGCGTCTTGTCCTCCTTTGTGCCTCAGCTGCTCCACAGAGGATTGCTTAGAAATAACAACTTTAAAAAGCTGAATTTACAGCCCGGGAGAGAATACCCCAAAAAAGGGCTTTCCAACACTATGGTTATGTAACTTGAAGGAACCAGACCAACCGTTTGTTCTGCTGAAGCATTTAGGAGCGTTTGGTAGATGTTCCACAGTCAGGCTGTGAAATATCAACCAGAACAGGTACCCAGATGTTGCTGCTCAATAAAAGTTACCTATTCCTTGGCAGAAGCAATAGCTGCTCATGGCACTGCTTGAGTCCTACACGGAGAATGAGTGACCCTGAGCGCTTCTGAAAGCATCCCGCTTGGTTCAGGCTGAAGCTGCAGCACTCCCCTGCTAGTTTTTTCAGTGCTAGCAGCCAGTTTTGGCTTACAGGGCTTGTGCTGGTTCCATGCGAGTTGTATTCCCTTGTCCTCTGGGTTTATGTGCTAATGAAACACAGCACCGAGATGTTTGAGGGCTGCATGCTATGTGCCTGGATCAGCCCTCCCATGCTGGGCTTGAGGACAGGATCATCTTTTTTTTTGTTGTTTTCTGGGCTCCTGACTGACTTGATTTCCTCTCTTGCTGATGGTCTCAGAGAACGTAAATTTTAGGCAATAAAGGAACAGTTAAGTAAGCCATACACGTCTTCACTCATCACCTTGCACTGCCAATACACTTCACTCCCATCTTTCTGCTGTTCCTTTTATTCCTCTGTTTTGCATCCTTTCCCTCAGCAAGGGGACAAGCCAGTGGGTTCTCATCACCACACCAGGTCACGCAGTCCGCTTCCATCTACCCCAAGGCCTGTCCCATTCCCTCCATGCAACTGTGCAGACACATCAGCTGTGTGCCTGGAGAGAAACGTAGAGGTCTTGGGAAAGACAGTGATTACGAGGGGCTGCTCTTCCCCCTGCATTATTTTTCAGGGTCCAGCAGTTGTTGAAAGATTTCCTAGAGCAGAGGTGGAAGAACCACCCTATCCTGGTGAGCCAGCAGTGCCTTGTGAACATCCCTATCCTATCACCATGCCGTATTTTCAATAACGTTAGGCATTCCAAGCAGGAGGGAGTGATTGGAAGGTGCTGAAAATAGGATCAGGAGCTCTTTTCAGGAGTGCTTGAGGGAGAGATGGTGAACTGGTGAAGAAAGAAGCTCAAAAACATGGAGAGGTGCATATAAGCTGAAGGGATGGGGTAGAAAAGGAAGGAAGCTGTGTGTGCCTTATGAACAAGGCTGGGGTGTATCTAGAGGAGGAGGATAATTTTATAAAATTGTTCATAATTAAGCTGAAGAGCTGAGCACGCTGTCTGACAGTGCGTATCAGGTTATGTGACAGGGGGACATGGCTTTGGGGCTACTCACATGAGCGGTGGGCAGCCTTCTCCACGCACTGCAAAGCGCGCTTCAAAGGAAAAGTCTGAGGATGACTTTGTAATTCCAGTTCAGATATAAACTGGCTGCAAAAAGTGCCAAAGAATGAACTTGTTTGTTTGCAGGAAGCACTCGGGATCCAAATGTCTTGGCTGAGCACGTTGCAGCAATGCTGCAGAAAAGGGTTGTGGAAGCGCGGGCAGCGCAGTGGAGAGGAGCACCAGGCAGGCATGTGCCTGACGTGCACAGTCAGATCAGTGCCCAGACAGATGGGAGAAGGGACCCACCACAGTCCCACCTGCTGTCCTCTCAGAAACACAAAATAAATCCAAATATGTCACAGAATCTGTAAGGTGGTTCGACTAAACCTAACCTTTTGCTTTCTTTTTATTTATTTTTTTTTCCAAATAATGCCCGTGGGTGGCTGGTTTTATAAACAACTTTTTTTTCCTAGGCCTCCAGCTTTTTGCTCTGGGTCAGACTGCTCTGAGTTCCCCAGCTGTTGTCTGACCCTGGAAGCCCAGTACTCTTTGACCCATCCACTACTTCAAGGAGTTTCTGCCTGGAAACCCTACATACAGTAGGTCCCAACCCCGATGTCACAACTGAATTCCTGGCAAGAGATAATCCACAGAATCCAAATTATTTGGAAGACTGCATTTGTGCTCTGTTGTCATTGCTGAGCAAATAGATGGGACAAGCAGCAGATATCCTTATAAAAGCCTTAAAAAAGTTGGGAAGAGAAGAACGAGGCAGAGATGAGCAGTTCAGCAATGATGGGGTAGAAACACAATGGTAAAACTGTCAGAGCAATGGCAAAACTTCTTTAAAAAGTATGGGAAATTTAAATAGAGGAAAGAGGTGACACGTGGCCACATTAAGATCATGGCACAGTGTGTACTAAATGAATGAAGGGGGAGAAGAGCAGCAAAATTTGTCCATCTTGACCATCAGAATTGCTCCTGACTTGAACACCTTCAAATGGAGAAAGACATGCTAAAGAAATGCAACCCAAGAAGTCAGACATGCCAAAGTCACCAAGATTGTTGAGCAGGATGTATCTATTCGACTATATTCCAAGGGAAAGTCGTAGTTAACTCCAAATGTAGAGAATGTAGAATGTATCTTCCCTTTAAGTGAAGATAACCAAGCCAAGTCCTGCTCTCTGTTGGAAAGCATCAAGGAGAGGCCATTGAGAATTACTAGCAAAGACAGAAATTATAAAATATGGTTCCCATCATAGCTAACGAGTCAGTTCAAAGAGGTAAAACATCCTTCAAGCATTGTACATTCTTACAGTCCAAAATGGGTTTATCCAGGGGCTGAGGGGACTCATGTCCTTCTTTCGCGCTATCAAATACTATTAAATTGTTTCTGTTGCACATGGTGAAGCTCAGAGAGATCCTTTCCTACAGCCAAGTGAAGCGGAGAGCCCCTGGTCCCAGACTTCATTGCTGGTGTAACCCAAAACAACTTCTTCGAGAGGCAAGGTCTGGCTGTGGATAATTGCCAGGCAACGCTGGAATCATGGGGGAAGCCCAGCAGTTAACTCCATTGGGGGCATTTCTATGTACAGGATGGGACCAGGACTGCAGAGGGACCATCGGGCCCTGGTAGTTTGCAGTACATGGGCATGAGGCCACCTTACATGACCATTGTTGGGAGCCAAGTAACCATCTCTTTCTGCTCAGGTGGGTGCTGTATGAGGAGCCCAACTACCGAGGCCGTATGTACGTGGTAGAACGGGGCGAGTTCAGCAGCTTTGATGCATGGCAGGCGCGCAGCGCGAATGTCCAGTCCATCAGAAGAGTCATCAACTACTTCTAGCTGAGCTTTCATCCTACCAGCGATGGCCCGCTGAGACAAGGCACCACCCTCCTTCCCACTCACTGACCTGTGGAATAAATTGTTAAACACCAGCTTTTGGCTCTATGTACTTTTTTTCCATCACTTGCATGAGTTCAAGAGGGAATGGACTTGCAACCTTTCTAACCTTGATTTACGTGCTATGAATTTGTTTTTTTATCCTGCAGTGATTTATAAGGAGGACATGGGGGTGATAGGCCAGAACTGGTGCTGACAAGCAGACCCAGGTATGTGCTTCCCAGTGCGGTTGTGGTCTGACATGTGTTCACTGTGGCCCGTCCAGGGCCACCAGGTGATAGACCCAGCTGACTCCTGATGCCTGGAGGAGGTCACATTGTGGCACATGTGCATTTTGGGCACCAGCACACAGCTGTTGGAGGCTCTGTTTGTGCCATGTGAGGAGACATGTGAAGATCATGTCAGGATCTGACCGACTTGTGGGGTCCGTCTGAGCATGACATGCTAGTCCTGATGTGAATGTGATAGAAATCATTCATCCTGAGTTACATTGACCTTAGATCAGCACACATTAAAAATGTATATATTTAAAAATTCCCTGAAGGCACAAAACCTGAGCAATCTTCTCTTTGCTCCCTGATTCATAAGCCCTTCAGCAGACGATGACATTTTGAGGGGATGACAGCAAAGAAAAACAGTCACAGCACTGTCACTTGCTGCATAACCTTCTTCCCAACCTTCTACCCCTTCAGTACTCCCAGTCCATCCCAGTTGTTTTGGTGCCCCTGAACGCCATTTGATGCTTGGCAGCCGGATGGGAACAGCTCTGCCCATTCAGCTATGGACCATCTACTATGGCCTGGGCGTTCCCCTTGTAGTCAGCTCTCAAAAGTCAGATCTAGCCTCCTTTCTGTAAAATCATAAACTGTTCAGTATTAGCTAAGAGTGTTTCTGGCTATTTCAGAAAGGGATAATTTTATTCTTTTCACTCTGCTATTCTATTAGCTGTTAAGGCTTGGCTGTCTGATGGATCCTGACAGGCATGGGCATGGTGCCGGCAGAGCTGCAAAGCTCTGTGTTAATCCAGTGGGAAGGCTGCTGATCTAACGACTGTCCCCAGCCCTTCGGAGGGACGTGAGCGAGGCTGACAGGTCCCCAGAACACTGGAGCACGAGGCGCCTGTGCCTTCAGGGCTGCTCCGCTTTGCGGGTCTGCAATGGGATCCTGCTCTTCACAGAACGATGGGGAGGAGCAGAGGTCCATGCTCTGTGCCGGGGCAGGGGGCTGGTTAGTCCCATACTGCATCCCACTCTGACACTGGGATTGGCTGCCATTCAATCAGTTCACACTCACCCTCCTTGCAGTTCATCTTTCCAGACAGAGCTTCTTGGCTCCCTGTGGCTCTCTACCAGTAACAGGACTGGGGCAATTGGTAACAACTGCGCCTGTGCCTGTGTGAGAAGGACACATGCTGTTCCTGCGATGAAGTGGTACTGTTGAAAGAGTTGCGTCAACTGAGATTTGCCCCAGATGCATATATGCCATATATGTGTTGGGGGAGGTATGGAAATACAAAAAAAAAAAAATCTACTTTGCAATTTTAACAATAGTTTGGGTGATGTTTGCCTTACCAATGACTCAAGCAATTACGTCCTCTTGTGTGGTCTGGATGTCATCCTCTACTCAAATCATTGCAGAAGCACTGTACACCAGATCAGCTCTGGACTTCAATGGCCGTGTCCTGGGTGGCTTGTGGTGACATGTGGTCCATTGGAGCTATAAAAATATTTAAGCATCTTTAATGGATTGCAAGGTATTTCTGTGTCAGAGAAGAAGGCAGGGAAATGATTCATTCATTGAGTGGGATGCATAAATGTACAACCCGTGCATCAACTCTTGCGTATTTCATTTTCTTTTAATTAAATGCAGCTTACGAAAGATTTTAGGAGTCTTTCCAGGATTAGCATTGCTCTTGCTTCATGAAGGCTCTAAGCAGCTCCTGAGCTCAATGCACTCTATTAAAAGTTAATATCCAGTCATATGCATTGCTCTCTGATGTGACCTTCTGGCCATTAATCTGTTAAAAATCCCAAATGTGGTCCCAAAGAAAGACAGGCATTGAATTGTGAGTAGCTTTAAAGGAGGGTTTTCATTCATTTGAAGCACGTTCAATGTCACGGTGCAGCATGAAGGATAAAGAAACAAAGGCTTCAAAATATACACTAACTGGAATCCCAGCTGTCCTCCCAGTCGGAGGACAAAAGAAAAGAAAATAAAGAACAATCATCCACCCACGTTCCCCTGAGAACAACAGCGTAAGCCCAGAAATCCCCACACCTGGGTTTCTCGACACTCTGCGCACACAGCCAGGGGAGGTGACCGTCCCACTAATGTTGGGGGTCAGACCTGCGATATTGCAGACGTTCTGCTGTACGGCTTCCAGTGTCCAGTGGTTCAACCTCCCTCCATGCAGATCAGCCCTTAGAGGGACCCACTGGCATCCCTCCCTGTCCTTAATGGGATACGTGGGACTGTGCACGTACACGCAGATGTACAGGCTGACTCCAACACACAGCTACTGTGTGCAAGACCACTTCATCTATACACTTCAAAATCATTGTTTGTTTATACGCTCTAGTAGATTAATACTTGTTATTTAAATTGTGGAAGTACTTAGGAGCCCCAGTCCTGGACTGAACCCTGCTGCGTGCTAGGAGTTAAAAGCTCAAAAAAGGCAGGCTGGTTAATCCCTGCTGTTGCGTACAACCCTGTTTGTAACTAGCTAGCATTTAGCCATCTATAGCACATTTTACGTGGGTCCGTAATATGCCTACATTCTAAATACTCATCATTTATTAATATCTGATATCCCATTTATGAAGACACTCTCAATGCAAACAGCTAGCCTCATGTGAACACTATTTAAAAAAATCCTCTGCATGCAGAAGTCTAATATTGCTAAAAACTGACAGCGGGGAATTGAGTTCCATCTATTTTTTCTTGATTTGAAACCTAAGTAGGGTGGCCATGGGCCGAATCCAAGCACTGATGCTGCAGGAACACGCATTGCGTTGGCAGCGGGGGGATGTGGCTCTCTTCCTTTTCCCTCCCCCTCCTTGCTAAATCTGCACTTGTTTAAAGGACAGAACGTACAGATCCCATATGTTTGCTAGTGGTTAGTTGTTTTTTGGGTTTTTTTTAAATATTATTGATATTGCTGTAGTATGAAATGGTATGATTTGTGAGTTTATAGCATATAAAATATAAACGACAAAAACGCCAGCTTGATGTGAAGTGGATGTGAGATTGCGCAGCAGAGATTTGAGCTGTACGTCATTAAACTGTATGGCTGAATGAGTTCTGCTGCGTGCACCGAGGAGGCCAGCAATGGATTAAGTAAATTGGAAACTATGCTACAAAATGCTAGAGATAAAACAAAGATTCAAAAATGAACAAAAGGGACAAGTTATTAATTACAAGAGACAGAACTAAATGAAATCGGCTCCATCTGGAAAACCAGGAAAGCCCTAATAATCAGCATTACTGGGCTTGGCCAGGCTGCTGCAGTGTAATATTCGGAATAACTTGGAATTACATCTGGCCCCAAAGCAAATAGCTCCTGCCAGAATGCCTGCATACACAAATGTCCTTTCTCTGTAGCTGGATAATGTGGGAATTTGATGGAATACCTCTTTCAAATGAATCCTTGGAAGATATCTGAGCAACTGCAGTACTTTTGCATTGCTATATTACCCCATACATGTGTATATAGTGATGGTAAGGAGGAAACTGCCCACTGATCCACTGTTGGCATGTTTGATGTTGTCATAGCTCAAATGAATCTCTACTAACTGCTTACACAGGCGAAAGGGCTGCCCAGCCACCTCCCTGCCCCAGGGAATTCAAGGGGCGTTATCCTGCTATTGAGGCTGCCCAACGCTGACACCTTCCTGGGCTTTCTTCTCTCCTCCGCCAGAGACACCTCTCTGGACCTGCTAAAAATTAATTCACTCCTTGGTGTCTGCTAGAGCTGGTTTATTAGTTCTTTAAGTAGAAAGTCTTGCTCAACACTGACCTCTTTGACTGATTCCAGAAAGGAAACGAACAGCTTCAAAGGACATCTCTGACCTCTGGCACCAGGAGGAGATTCATGGTCACTGTTAAAGCCTGAGCAATGATAGGGTAAAAATGTAGAGGGAACATGTCTTAGTACTCCGGGAACACTGACAAATATCCTGGCTCCTATGCTTCAGCTGGTTTGGTTTTAGCTTTAGCTTTCTTTTCCCTGTTGTATTGAAGTCAAGGGAAAATTAACTTGGGTGAAAACAGAATTGGCTTTGAAATTTTTACTATCCATGGGATATTAAAACTCTTGTCCAGGAGTAAATCTGATACAGCTAATAAGTCTTTGTATCAGATGGTATCTGCTTGATGCTGTCAACATCTTCAGCATTGAAAATGGTGATTTGTTTTGGTTTTTAATTTTAAATCATCTGGTTTTATTGGCGAGGTTAAATTCAGTTAAATCAACCTCCAGTGTCTGGGACTTATGTAGTTTGGTGTCCTCCTGTTCTAAGAGTAACCATTCAATCAGCAGAGGAGGTGCAATAAGCATCTCACACAATTTGAGCTGTTCCCATCTTTACAGATGGCTATGAAGGAAACCAAACACATATGGAAGAAAGGGGAAAAGGACAGAAGTAAAATGTGTATGAGTTTTCCATGCAGCAACAGAAACACTGAAGAAAGAGCAAAGGGGTGCACCATCTTTTCCATTGGACAGCTGACCATCTTTATGTGGGTCGGCATAAGTCAGTTTGTAATCAAGTCAAGCTGTCCCAGTTTAAGCATGTTAACATATGGAGGAATGTACCAGTGTATTCAGTCAAATTGTGCGTGAAGCAAACATGAAATCATACTGAAATTGTTAATGCACATTCCTTCTTTAAATATGATGATCTCTAGTGGATTGCGGTCAATCCGCACTTTGTGTAGGCATTCACACCTGCACTCACACAGTCCAAAATGCACTAAATGCTTCCTCTCAGTCAGAATGGTTTCACGTGCTCCTGCTAGGATACTCCAACGTCTGGGATGGTGAAGGATCAGTCCCTGCTATTCCATGGAAAAAAGGCAGTTTTAAAATTTTTGTTTAGCTCATTGCAGCAGTTTTGGGATGCCGCCACTTGGTTTGTTTAGCCGGATATAAACTAAGATAGCTGTTTTCTCATGTGAGTAGTTCTTGCTGGTCACCGGCGTTGCTCATTATCTGTGATGGGGTAAGACAGCAGTGCAACTCCTTCCCTGCAAGACACCACACCAGGCAAGACAACCCACTTATGGTCAGCACAGGCTTATTCATGTTTTGGGAGAGGTGCTTTTAAGCTTTGACGTTGCTTCCCCATGATCATGGTGGTGGGAAGGTGGGTGAATGATCCTGACTCATAGATGGGCACGACTCTGTGGTTTCAGCTAACTTTTCCCTTGCGTTTTTTTTGTGTTGTTGGAAACCCACAGCTTAGAGAGAGCAATAGCAAAAGAGTGTCTACGGAATGGATCTCTTCTTTGTGTATCGTACTGAAGGCAGCCACCACCAAAACTAGTCTCTTACCTGTACGTGAAGCAGTGCTATGTGCTGTATATGCCATAAGGTACTAGCGCATAACTGAGCCCTGTCTGACACGGTAAGATGCCTAATATTATAAGCTTAGTTTAGTTCTGCAGGGCAGGCTGTACATGAATCCTGCTTTTAAATCATGCTAAAGTTTTCAAGGAAACAAAGCACAGTGTGGGCCAGTCCACACGCAGAGCTGACCTGCTAAACTATGCGAGTGCAACAGCTGCTCCAGTAATGTAAGTGGGAATCAAAACTGCTGAGATTTGCAGAGCTTTATGTGGTTGTCATTGGTTTTCTTGGCTGGTAATGCAAGAAGAAAATAATAACATTTGAGTCATCTGAACCTACAATAATAATAATAATAATAACAGGATTCCAAAGGTTTTATTTTGTGTGTATCCTGCTATTATTGACTTGTCCTTTGAACTTATTTTTCTGAAAATAATAGAGCTTCTTTTTTTCACTGGTGGTTGGGGCCAGATTAATTCGTCATCTACCTTTTAAAAAGAGAGAGGAAAAAAAGCAGACAAGCACCATTTTGACTTCTGGAATTTATCATTTTAGTTCAGGTATAACTACAGAGCTGACAATCTGCATTTCAAAGGTTTCAGACTTCTCTTCTTACAATTTATTAATAAATGATATTTAACAGTCAACTTCCTCAACAATTAAGGATCACACATCCCATCAGAAACAGGGACTTCCATGATACTGGAAAACTTCTGATTGCATTGAATGATTCTTCTTCTCAGCTGCATTCAGACAATACAGACACAAAAAAAAATTCTGGTAGGAATCCAAAACCTCTGTAACAACCCCCCAGGCCTGGGATTTGTCTAATAGTTTGCTATTAAAGAGTTCTTTGGCTGGAAAGAAGTACCAGACAGAGTTTCCCTTGTTCCACTTCTTGGGATATTTTTTTTCCCCTTTTCTTTTAAATTGGCATTTGACTCACACAAACTTGCTGTTAAGATGCCGGAAGCTCCAGAGGAGGGCATAAGTTACCCCAGGTTCTCAAAGCTTGCACTGATTTCTTGCAGAAGGTGTTCCCTCCCCAGCACCTCCCTAGCGGGACAGAATAACAATAGTAAGAATAAAAGTAACAACAACAATAATAAAAACATTCAAATCAGTGATTTTTCCATTTGGGTCCAAATCGCCACTTGAAAGAAGCAGCAGAGCACTTTGGCTTGTATGGCAAAGACCCAAAACTGTGTCAGGAGATGTCAGTCTCGGTCCTTTCCTGTTCTTGACTTCCGCTGGGTGCAGCAATGACAAGTAAGCTCTGATTTCCCAGCTGCAAAGTGTGATTACCCAGCTTTGAAGGCAGGCAGTGCCAATTAGTGTGAATTAGGGCAGGCCCAGAGCTGCGCGTTGGCTACTGTAGCCTGTTCCAGAGGGACACAGGTTGGCTTAGGAACCTGGTGCAGAACTAGCTCATCAAGCAAGCCAGGTAGTTCAATCAAGTTTGTTTAGCCTGACTGCACTAATTTACTGCAGCCAAATAGCTGGCCCACAGCGTGCATATGTTCCTGCATGGTTAATAGTCATTCTTCACATTTCTGTTCCTGTTGAAGAGCTCCAAGAGTGCATATTTCAGTAGCGCCTCTGCAAAGTAGCTATTGTTTTTATCATTTCAGTGGTTTAGTTGTGAAATTCATGCTTGAGGAGGAGGGGAGAAAAGGCCCAAAGCGGCCAACTAAGGTAAATAGCATCTCCTCTGTCCTGATTCTTTCCTCCTGTTGCTTCTGTGCTATTGTCACTCCCTGGGAATCCATCTCCATGCTTTAAACGTCAGATATTCACTAACGCCCTTGTAGAGTGCTGATTAGATGAAAATGGTATATCAGATTTAAGGTTGGAAGTGAATCAAGGCCATTGGTTTGATCAGTTTCTGCTTTCCTTCACCAACACAGAAACCAGGAGAACGAGCACCTTTCTCATTAGCAAATGGTAACAGAGACCACAGCCAAATTTAGAGAGAAGAGAGGAAAAGTATATTCCCTAAGGTTAATAACCTTAGCCAATGTAACTGATTTGGCTTTATCAAAGTCAGTTGTAGGTAAAACCGGTCTCTGGATCTTTTGCTTCCTCACTGCGTGGCTAGGCCTAAGGGGTATCTGAAGGGTTAACAGCACAACTGCTAGTCCCCTTTGTATTTATCTGTATGACCATAAGTAATGCATATTTTGAGCAATTGCATCCAAAATGAACAGATCTGTGAGAGGAGATGGATCACTTACAGGGCAGAACAGGAAGAGCCTGCAGCTGTCTTCCAAAAGCATGGGGTGGTTATTTTCTAGGTCCTAGTGCCGTTCCCAGCATATCCTGAGGCTGAAACACTTAATCAGCATGATTATCATCACATAAATGCTGCCAGAGAGTTTGATTTACACATTTACTTCTTTACAAAATGAATAACCTTTCCAAAACCCCGTGATGTTTGAGCCTCTGTCATAATTCTTCTGCATTTTGGATGGCTTTCCTGCCTGCTTGGGGTTTGGCGCTTGTGTAAAGAGGTGCAATAAGAAAAGTTATTCACAGGAGAGTGTAAGATAAAGCAGGCAGCTCAGCCTGATTTAGCTAAGTCCTCGTCCTCCTGGGGCTGAAGCCTGGCCATGGCGTGAGCAGATGCAGCGGCTCCTCTTGCTATTTCAGGGGGAACTGTATCTGCTTAGAATAGGGGAGGGATTTTTTTCTGGGTGAGCAGATGTTTTGTCAGAGTGGTGTAAGCTGCAAGGAACTGTGCTGGGTCTGTATATTTTCATTGTCCTTGGATCTCAGTGGGTGCATCGCTGCTGCCTTGCGACAGCTTCCCTTGCTGGCATGCTCACGGCCAAATTCTGTGGGAGCCCGCCCTGCCTTGGCCCCAGAAGGTCCCTGCTGGCATGACAACAGCCCAGGCTGAGATTTATGGGGGTATCTCAGAAGCACCCTCCCTTTCATCAGTCTCAAAGCACCTCTTTGGGCGCAGTGAACAACTAACAACCAGTGGGCGACCCGGCTAAGCCTCCTGGTCTCGGTTTTGGACCACAGGCTTTCTTTGCCCCTCTTTGGAAGTGGGATGGGGAAGACCAGCTGCTCTACACCTCCAGAAGCAGTACTGAGTTCCAGGTCACTCTGGTGCTTTATGCTCACCCCTTCCTAGAGCTCCACCTCTGCCATAAGGGCTCCACAAGGCATGTGTAAGTGCCTGTGCCTTTTTTCTTCGCATCAGCTTTCAATTTATGCTTGAATGCCACCAGAATATAGCACAGAGCCTTCTAAGGAGCCCAGGGTCCTCTCCCTCCCTTTACAGCCTTGGTTCTTGGCTTCTCCTCTAAATCACAAAATGTCCCTTTCCCTGCAGCCAACTCACTGCTCTTTCTCCCGTTTCTTCTCCATTTCTCTCCCTCTTTCTCTTAAATAGTTGGCAGGAGGCCCTTTCTTTCATAACTTCCAGTCATTTTTGCCAGGTGACCCTGTGAGTAATCTCCCCCAACAAATAAGCAAAGGCCTGGTTAAAAGACCACTTCTGGCAGAAAGAATATTCTTCTTTTGAACCCCATCATTATTCTCTCCAGTGGGTCTCTCAGGCAAACAGCATGAAATCCAGATCACCCGCGTACCCAGACCAGACACAGCTCTGTGGCACATACACTCGGTTCTTATTTCCCACCCCAGTCAACTGCTCGGGGAAGAAGTTAACCTCTTGAGGCCAGGAAGAAGCCAGCAGAAGACTTAATAGCTTCAGTGATTCACACACGATATGCCATAAAGTGGCACTGCAATTGCCTTTATTCCCCAGAGCTGTGCACACCAATTATTATTTTTTTTTTTGGTCAAGTTTCACCCACCAGGCATTTAAAATGTCACAGTTTATATCCTAGATAAATTTCACTTGTGAGTGTTGTTGCTAAGACAGACCATATTGTGGCATCAATTTTTAATCAGGCTGTTCCCTCAAACTCAACAGGGAGTTCTGCCTGAGATCTGCTGGTGGTATAAATCAAGAAGTTGTGCTGTTAGCATTTTTTATTACTCACTTTATGCTTGTCCATGAAAAAGAAGGAAGATAAAAGAAACAAGAGAGAGTTTAACACAAGAATTAACTAAATATTGCATCCTTTCTGATGAAATCTGTCTGCTTTATGTCCATGGAAGTGCAGCATCAGCCCCCCTTGGAATTCAGTTTGTTTTTCCTTTTGGCGCTTAGATGTTCAGGTTTGGTGCTCCTGACATTTGCCCGGTGAGGAGCTCGGTGTTTGACCCCGAAGTCTGGCGTGTGGACCATGTATGGGGCTGGGGCTGATTGCCCCCATACTGCTCCACTGCCGTCATCTTTCTGACCGTGTCGTGCTGGTATCTGCTCCATTTTCCAGGACAAAGAATACTCCCCGAATCTCCCGGCCCCACCTAACCCTTTGCTCTGGACGTGGTTCAAGTCCGCACAGAGTGTATCAGTGCATTGTTTTCGTGGGCAGCTGGAAAACCTCAGGAATGAATGGAAACAGACGGTTACAGACTAGCTAAATTGCACTCTCTCCTCCCGACAGAAAAGGACTCCAGACAGGGTGCCTTCCTAAAACAAGAATGGGACGAACACTACTGCAAGCTCGGTGGGGGAGGGGAAAAAGGAGAACAGAGATGAGGAAAGATTTATTCACCAAACAAGCCATGGGATATGCTTGGGAAGTGAAAGTAGACTGTCATCCCCGTTACCTTATCTGTAATGCTGGTATCAGAGCATGGCATCAGGCTTCCTCACGTTACTCCACAGCTGCCATTTTGTCCCTCCCCAACAGCACATCAGTTACCCCCAGGTCTTACGCACTTTCATTGCGACACTG
>NW_009649031.1:72629-79226 GCF_000708025.1 Charadrius vociferus
ATTGCAGCAGGATTTTGCTTGGCGATGGCGCTGTGGGCCTGATGAGGCTTCTGCAGCACATTTCAGCCCTATTCAGCCCAACAGCAGTGCATAAGAGAGACAAACCCTGCCCACTGGTGAGCCCAAACTAACGCAAATAGAGGTGGAGGTTGTTACAGTGCACAGTTTCCCTGAGCAAACCTACATTAGATCAGGTAGAAGTAAAATCCAGTCCTAAGGGTGAAAGTATTTGAGAAGGCAAAGCCACATATCTTGTGAGATGCATGAGAAATGCACCTTTTAAACAACATAAAGTAAAAAAAAAAAAAAAAAGATAAAAGAATAGGTACATTAAAAGAATAGGTACATTGTGTGAATATTTTCTCTTTGAATCCAACCTGGGGTGCTGCATTTGAGCGGTTTGAGCTTCAGAGGTGCTTGTAATCCTCATGGTAGGCTGTATGCTTACCCTGGTGTCCTTTTTACCGATGATTGCCAGCGTATTTGGCAGAGAAAACGATGAACAGCAGCATTGGCTCTAAACAAGCTCTGGCAGAGGCACGGAAGAGGGCAGAAGCTTTGTTATCCCTTGAGATGGTACTATTTGCTACCACCACCAGCATCACCCATCTAAGCCCTTCCCTGCCCTCCTCAGACCTCCTGGAACAACTTTGCAATTCCTGCGGTAGCTGTGTCAGGAGCAAGGGCAGTCTGGTCCTGAAAGCCTGGTACAAAGCTCAGTCAAGGCTGTAGAAGATTGTTCTGTTTCAGTCAGTGCGTTTTTTATCAGTTGTTCATATAACTCTCTTAGCAGCGATGAGCTGTAAGAGATCATAAGTGTTTCCCGCTTACCTAAGGTAGCATAGCAATTTGGCTCTGCTAACAACAAGGCAGACAAACAACTGAGAAATCTTCCAGAGGCCAGATGTGAATGCAATTGTTCAAATACTGCCTAGGTCACTGGTTGCAACTTCAGCATTTTTAGAAGTTTGGTTTTGTACCAACGTCAAAGGCGCTGGGGCTCTCTGCTTGCATCAGTACAAATCTGGATTAATGCAGTTAAAGCCAGCAGAGTTGTATCAGTGCAAAATCAGTTAAAATGGGCTCAGAATCAGACTCAGAAAGTTACCCTCGTGTCACTTAGTAAGACATATTTCTTTTGGCTTCCATTTAGATTTGGTCCTTAAGGAGCCTGTCATAAGAGATATATGGTCTGGGCAAGAGGCCAACTTACCGTCTGGAAGAAACAGCAGGGCTCCCATCAAAGTAGGGAACAGGGTAAAATGAGCTTTTGACTATTATTTTGTAATTTTGTAAATATTTGTAGTTTTGAATTATGCAGTAAAGTTCCCACTACACAGTGACATGATGGAAGGGACTTGCCATCTACAGACTATTGGAGGGGGAAGCTGTTTACAGTAATCTTTGAAACAGCTGCTGTGAGATCTTACACTTCCTGGCACGTAGCATCTTAAAAATTTCTAGGAAATTGCATCTGTTTTCGTAGCCAGAGAGATAAGATGCCTTCACAGCAGTGGTTTTTAAGCCATTGGTTCATCACCACAGAAAGTTAATGCAATCTCCCCTCCACCCCCTCCGAGTTCATGGCTAACCTCCCATTGCCACCAGGGACTGAAGTTGGGGTTAGGTACGAAGTCCCCATTTCTATCATCCAGCAATATTACCATCACCTCGCCATTCATTAGGACATTGAATAACGCTTGATTTTTCCAGATGCCAGGCTTTCAGACTCCTGACGCTGATTAGGAGTAGTCCATCCACCTAGGTAAAGCTGCAGTGGACAGCAGACATGTATGTGGGTTTTGCAGACAGGTATGCTTGTTACAGCAGTATAGGAAACCTAGAAAACCAAATATTTTCAAAAAGAACTGTTTTGGAAACACTGGTTCAGATCTGATTAAAAACCAAAAGAACTTTGTATATGTTTACAGGAAATCCTGTGACAGTTTCTATCCATGTTTTGTCCTCTAAGGGAAATTTGCTAAATGTTTATACCCAAGCCAGACTTCTGAGCACTCCAGGACATTTTAAACTGCAAATGATCCATAGTTAAATGAGGAAAAGAAAAACTGTGTTGCCTGTAAGAAAGGTCAGTTGCAGAGGGGCCAGAAAGAAGTGCAATGCTGACTTAGGTCGTGAAGCTTGGGTCTGAAGTCTGAAAGTATAACTTCAGGTGGTGTGTGGAACTATACATACAGGCACTCTGCCCAGAGCCTCTTAAGGCTTTTGGATGACCCTGGGAGAAAGCATGAAGTTCCAGAGTAGGCAGATGGGGAAGGTATATATGCCTTCCAAAAGAGGTTTTGGTGTTTCCTAGTACAATTGCCAATACTGCAGTTTTCTGTGTACCTCCACATGTGCTTCTCCAGTCCTGTTCCCAGTGCTGCCTCCCACACGGTTGCTCTATGGGTTAGGGTTTTGCGAAGCCTGATTCTGCACTCCAGCTACAAACTGACACTGTGTTAGGCATCATGGTGAGCGGTGCAGGCACACACCATCCCTTCTGCGCTGCCTACATGGGAAGAGAGCCTCAACATGCAGGCTGGAAGGGAACCATGGTGTACTCAAACAGGTCTTCTAATCTGGATGGGAAGAGGACTGCTCTAAAGAGCATGTGGTTCCACATGCAGACACTACTATGGCAAGACTGTAGCTGATCTGTGGATCGAACCAACCCTTGCTTTCAAAGAGGCCCCACACAGCCTAGACGTAATGCATGGTCATGGTCTTCCCCTGCACTGTGACTGGGGTGCAAAGCCCCACATGGATCTAGAGCTACTTGGTGGTCTACGATAAATTATGAGGGCTGGCAAGGTTGCAGTGGCATGAATTGTTAGGGAACTTCTTTGTTAAACACTTAGCCACAACAGCATCCTGTGGCAGTGAGTTCCACAGCCTGATTACACATTGCCTAAAAGGTATTTCCTTTCAGAATTGCAAATTCTCTGGCTACCATCAGCTTGCCCTCATACTTGCGGCATTGGGATGGGAAATCAAGACATTGTATCCCACAAAGCTATGCTGTGGCATTTTAACACAAAGCTTTATGCCCCTCTTTTAGCTGAAAAGCTGGCTCTGCCAGGGAAAGTTGAAAGTTGCTGTTACTGGACTTACTGAAGGATGGAGGGAAGGGAAGGAAAGGGCAGCTTCTCCCCTCCCTTTGAGCATTAGCACTTGCTGGGTCTGTGGAGCAGGGCCTGGTCACATACTATTCAAGAAACTGTGCTGACTTCTGCTCCCCCATCCTCAGTTCAGAGTAAGGCTACATCTGCTTGAGTTTTGATAATTGAATCCATGTAAAATCAATTTGCCTTCACCAATGCCAACTCTTAATGCAAGTGAAGCTACTTAGATGTTGATAATGTTTTGAATTAAATCAAACCAGTAGAAGCTACATTTAAATGTGTTTAAGGCTAAATTTTATTTATGTTGTACCAGTGTAACTGGATCACTTTTAAATTCAAATTTAACCCTACCAAGGCAATTTTCTCAGCGTAGATTAGGTTTGCACAGTGAGGAACCTTGACTCTGGAGATGCCATGTAACATGCTTTTGAGGCTAACAGTTCTCATCGACTATAACGATGTGGTTAATTCAAAAAAACCCAAGGCTGGAAGTCAGCGCAGGATACACCGCTATCGATCTTTCGGGCCCTGACAGTGGTCTTAAGAGAGTTAGTTGACTTTTGCTATTTTCTGAGGTGAAGAAAGAGGAGGCATTACTTAATTATAACCAATTCTGACAGTGACTGGGGTTCACAGCCTGAAGCACAGCAATAGGATGAAAGTGAAAAGACACTGGCAGCCAGAAAGGTCCTTCTGTAGGAATGCAGAGGGGTTTGGATGGCAGAAGGGGTTAATTCTCTAAGAAAGATAATTTGCATTACTGCACACTTTATTCTTTTGTTTTTGGTTGGGTGAGTGGAGCCCTCGGTGCTAACTTCTTTGGTCGTTATTGGCTCTGCTTCTTTGACAGAACAAAAGAGCCTTTGTTGTCCATCAAAGACCATTGCAATCCATCCAGATACCCAAGGCCCCAGAAGGGGGAGGTGGATGTGGAGGAGCTGCCTGTGTTCCTTCCCCCACAAACAGCATCAATAAAGTTATTGAAATAATTTTCATCATTATTGAAATCTTATCAAAGGAAACGTTCTTCAGCATTTACATCAGTGCAACTACCACTGTAAATGCTGACTTCAGTAAGACTTACAGCAGGGCTGGGAGTCTACCCTGTATGTCTGTAGGTCTGTCAGGTGAGTTGAAACACAAATAATTTGGGATGAAGTTGCTTCTAGAGACTTTTGCACCTGACCATTACTGTCCTGGGGGTGGGTGGGGTGTGTGTGTGGGGTGTGTGTGTGTATGTTGAAGGAGTGTCCCCGCTCTGTGTTGTCTCTGGATCAGAGAATGTGTTGAACCTCTGGTGGAATGAAGGCATGTTTTAAAGACAAAGGTCCCAATTCCTTCTACTTAATGGAAAAGAATTAGGAACCTCCTGATGTTGGACCCCTGGCATAGTCCATGGTGAAGGATAAAGCATGCCTCTCCTCTTCCAAAAGACAACACAGCTGATGTAAACTCCACATCCTTCCTTTAGTTGTGGTGACTGCCAGAAGAGTTTAAACTTGGCTCCAAACTTAGTAATGGCCACTGGATCCCACAAATCATGTACTATGAATCTAGCCATAAACATCTAGATGCCTTCTCAAGGATGTTATACGAGCAGCTCATGCATCTGTGTATGCTCATGTATCTATATTTATGTAAATAGCTAATATTGTTGGAGAATGATCAGTGAAATGTATACCAGCAACCCTGAGTTCTGTGCTTGTGCATCCTTGGCTGTCTGGATGAAAGAGGATTCATTGAAGGATTTGGGCCCTGAGGGGCAAAATCAAACAGCAGATAACTTTTGCTTTCCTCATGGCACTAAGATTAAAAAAAAAAGAGAGAATACAAATGTAATAAAGAGAAATTACCTAAAATTCATGCAGGTAAAACCAATAGAAAAAAAGAATATTAAAAAAAAAACTCAAGAAAATGAATAAATATTAATGAAAATATTCAAAAGCCCAGATGCTTTCATTGGTCACCACAGGAGGGACATATTAATTTGAAATGATAATATAAAACCTTGAAAAGGCTTTAAAAAAGGGGTGAAGGAACAGCACACACACTGTTCCCATGGGGTCCCGCAGCCAATGCATGGCTGAGCTGTAGCTAAGGGCTTCCCCTCCAGCTCAGCCTGCCCTTGAGAGTTAAACCACGTGTGTTTAAAGCACGCATACCTGCCTCAAACCTAACAAAATACCCCTTCCGTCTGAATTTTCCCCTGCGTTCACAACACAGCAGCAAAGGAAAATAAAAAAGAGTGCTAATCTATCCTACAGTTTCCCGAACAAGGACTCCGGGCAGGGGTTTCTGAGTGGATTTGACAGATGTACGAGCAGATGGTGAGGGACACTCCCTGAGAGCAGCCGATTCCCAGGCCTCCATGTCCAAAACAATAGCTTTCCACGGATAATGTGATTTTCAGAGGGAAGAAATCCAGTGCTCACGTCTCGCACCAAAACTTCTCGGTCATTTCGTGAACACGCAGGGGCTGTGTGAAATTGCCTGTCTTCAGAAAAGAGCTGCCTGGTGACGATATGCCACGGGGCTCGACCTGGCCCTCGCAAAACCCGAATTTGCAGCCTGACAGCTCCGTCTCACAAGCTTCTCCATGGCTGCAAGTCTACAACCGGCAGCCGAATCGGGACCACCTCGTGTTTGCGTTGGGTGTGACATATTAGGCCTGTTTTGCTCCTGCCAGAACGCGCTATGCAAAGTAACATATCCCATGAAGTATCCATTTAATGCATGCATTTCTGTACAGCCCACGCACTGAAATACATCACGCGGGAGCAGGGCTCATGCCTTGTTAAATGTTGGCGAGCGCCTGGTGAACCCCTACACTGAACATGGCAGTGTGAAATGGAGCTGATGGACCTGTTTTGAGGCCCGTGATTTGACAGAAAAAGGTGGTCTCCTGATCAAATGGGGCAGGAGCTGGGAGAAGCGGGTGTTGTGATTCATCCCACCACTGCCAGCATGTTTTTAGCAGCAAATTAGCCTCAGCTGCCCATTTCTTATGGAGGGGATTCACGTCAGACCCTACCGCTGCCTTGCGGGGGGCTCCCAGTCTCCTGATATCGCCTTCCTCTGCCCAGCAGATTTATCTTTTGTACATTTAATTATGCCACGGTGGGACAGGACCCTCTCGGCCCACGTTCTGCACAGCTCCCGAGGTAGCGGAGCTCCCCTGCGGAGCAGCTCCCCCCCGCCATGTCGGAGCCCTTGGCCTGGGGGTTTGGGGCAGCACGAAGCCGGGGCCCCGGCTGCCAGCCCAGCCTGTGGGGAACCTGGAGTGGATGGGACAAAGGGCTGTGTTAACAAGAAAGAGCCCAAAAAGCTTTGGGAAGGCTCAGAGCGAGAGATGGGTTTGGGGGCTCCTGTGGAGGAAGGGGGGGGTCCTAAGGAGAAGTTTGGCGGGTGCTCGCCCGGGGAAGGGGGAGAGAGGACAAACAAAAGGCGATGGCTTCCCTCAAAGCCAGCCCCC
>NW_009649031.1:80124-130527 GCF_000708025.1 Charadrius vociferus
GGAGCGTTGGGGGCCGCCTGAGGCTGGGCTTCCCTCGCTGGGAGGTGTCGCCTCCTCGGCGTGCCCCAAGTTAGCCTTGAAATTGCTCGAAAAGGAGAAGCGTGCCGGCAGCCTGAGAGCAGGGCACCTGGTAGCGGTACCGCCGCCGTCCGGGCTGGGTCCTCTCCCAAGGGCTGGACGAACCTCTGTGCCCATGGAGAAGGCACATCAGTGTGGTTGAAGGGCTGTCTTCCACAGCAGGGCTGCGGTTCCTTGTGGAGAAAGGGGT
The DNA here is from genome assembly GCF_000708025.1 of Charadrius vociferus. NCBI lineage: Eukaryota > Metazoa > Chordata > Aves > Charadriiformes > Charadriidae > Charadrius > Charadrius vociferus. The sequence goes on from NW_009649031.1 coordinate 80,393, forward strand.
ACTCGATGGCTTCGGTGCACCCTGGCTGAGAAAGTGATGTATCCACGGGGGAGATGAAATGATTTAACATGCTCTCCTCTTCCTCCTGTGTGTCCCTGTGCAGCCGTCTGGACTACCCTGGTGATTTTTTGGAACTGAAGTAATGGCTGAAGTTGGTCTGTGGGAGACGGCTGGAGGCCTGGAGCACGGTCTGCGGGTTGCACTGCGCCCATGATCTGACCCGCAGCCTCTGCCTTCCTTCGCTGGGACCAGCGGGATGGGGAACGGTGGCTCCGCGGTGAAGGTCTGCACGGATCACCAAGGAGGCATCAACTGGCTGAGCCTGAGCCCCGACGGGCAGCGCCTGCTCACAGGTAGTGAGGATGGCACTGCGCGGCTCTGGAGCACTGCCGACAGCCAGTGCCATGGCCACTTCCAAGGTACAACACCTTCTTTTCGCCTGGTTTTTGAGTCATGGCACAGGCCACACAACATGTTCTGGTCTCTTTCAGTCCCTGCAGCCTGCTGGGCAGCCAAAATAACGCTTGTTTTGTTTTGCATGGATTTTTTGAGTATTGGTTACAGTAATGTTAAGCAGAAGCTGTTTCAACCCAAAACAGGTTACCAGTGCTACTGGATGCATGTATCCTTTTATCTCAGGGCGTGGAACTTAGCAGTTGTTTAATTTATGTCTCTTTCTGGAAGCCCTCTGTTTTACACCCTGGTGAAATCTGGACTTTTGGTTGTTCTCTCTCTCTCTGTTTTGTTTTCTCCCCCCCTCCTCCTTTTTAATCATCTCATTTTCCAGACAATCTTTATTTAGAACCTCTTGACCCAGAAGTCTGGAAAGAAACCTTACTAAATAGGCTGTTTTTTTGCCCCACATTGGACACACAGAAATGTTAATTGCTAGGCTTTCTCATTTTAAATTGATTTTGCATTCTAAACAAAATTTATTATCCTCAGACTAGCATCTCAATAATTAAAAAGAAAATAAAAACTCTGTAGGAAGTACAGTCAGGCAGGACTTAGATGTGGACTAAAGATATTTGTATTGTCACTCATTCTTTTCTCTCCATACAGAAAAAAAGCTCGTAAATTTGGGATTTCTCATCCTTTTTTCTTCCAAAGAAGAAATCACATTGCTATGATTTTTTTGTAATTGGTCGGTTTGTTGTTTGCTTGCTTGTTTTTTAGCTATGGAGTATTGTCTTTTTTCCCCACATCCTGTCATGGTTCTAGCTCCTGGAAAACTCGCTGCATTTGCTTTAGGCTTAGAAATCCCTTTAAACCACTAATTAACTTTCAACTCGAAAGAGAAATACATTGGATGAATATTCAGAATCTGGCCTATGTACTGCTAGTGTTTGGGGTGAACTCTTAAGAAGGTTGTCTAGATGGTTTGTGAACTGTCAGTCGAATCAGATAACTATGTATTTTGTATTTATGCATGCACACAGTTCTTGTGTAAATTTGTATCGTTCAAGCTATGATTACTGATAAGCCTGTATCTATAACACAATTTCAAGCTTCCACCACAGCATAACCAACAGATTTCTGTGGTGGCTGCTTTTGACCAGACCAGCAGCAGACCTTGTCTGCCACATGGGGTTTTGGCATCCTTTGTGTGGCTTGAGTATTACCAATGGTTAAAAACTGTCTGACAGACTTCGATGCAGTAACCAAGATGCTTTTTTCATCTTCTTAAAGCAGGACTACATGATGCTGTGAGAAAAATGCTGATGGTTGAAACCTGTCCCATTTAAGTTGCTTTGCAAAAAGTTTTCATGAAAATGTGAGGATTGGTGTAGTTTTTCTTATAGCCCTGGTGATCTGTTTAATTTTTGACATCTGGTGAATTTGCTTAAGAGGAAACAAGATGTGAGTTTGTAACGTGGATTCTGGTTCGCTTTTGAACTACAACAAGGCTTTTGAACTACAGGAGTTGTAGTAAAATCTGTTTCTTGCAGTCAGTGAAATGAAGTGTTTTACAGGGCAGTCTGCTTACCTGTTGTTTTTTTACCATCTCTTTATTCTACAACATGATTCTGTTTTTCTAATATCTTTGTCTGTTCATCTGTCTCTCACATTTGTCCTTCTTACATTTTTTTTTTTCCTTTTCTCCTCAAAGAATAGTGTTATTTAAGTCACAGTAGGACTGACCAGCTTCAACCAAAGTCTAGGGCTCTTTAGTGATAGTTACTTAATAGGAAACAGTTCTGATCTTGAAAGCTTACAGACTAAACAATTAAAACAAGAGTGCAAGATAATAGTATCAGAAGGATTAGATAGGTGAAAACAATTTCGCACAAGATATCTCAGACAAAGCTGGGACTTGAATCCTAAGGTGATTTTTAATTGTGGTACATTTAATGCTACGATAGAAAAATGACACATCTTGCTAAGCAACAACAAAAGCGTAAGGTTGTAATGTTGATTCCTCTCCGCTACTGTTACCCTGTTTTTCAGCATGAAATTTCTAGAGTAGCGGTTGTGTCTATTTTTATTGTAACTGTAGAATCCCAACATACTCTGAATACTGAATAAATAATTATGCTCTTATTCTTTCTTTCTGTGTCTTTTCCTTAAAGGTATACTGATATTTTGAAAATTGTGGGGTTTATTCATGTTATTAGTCATAACGGGGAAAGTATTGGTTGACTTTTTACCAGATATGTGTTTTTGTTTGCATTGCATTCTGCTTGGACAATGAAACTAAACTTGCTGGTAAGTTTCATGTAATTTCCTTTTCTCATAGTTTCATGCTTTAATTTAGGGGTGGTTTTGTCCTGACGATCAATGGGGCTGCAGCCTTTTTTTTTCTGACTTCGGAAGAAGGAAGGAAAAGCATTTCTTTATTAAAAAAAAAAAGCCAATTTTTTACTGTTTTTAAACTTCATTAGTCTGAGCTTTACTATACTGATACTAATTTAGCTCATGTTTTTATAATACTGTTCAATCTGCCCAGTTGGTAGAACTGTACTGTTTTTCACTTAATCCTTGTATCAATGAAGTGGAGTGTTTTGCTGTTAATTAAAAATGTCATGTTTTATACAAATCCTTAAATGTGAAGAACACTTAATAACATGATACATTTAAAACTAGAGCTTCCGTCCATATGTTTGTTGTATTTTTCTTTTAGTTAAGGTAAAGAGCTCAAGTAGTCTGTCCTGCTTGCATGTACAGTGATTGAATTTATTTCCTTTGTTATTCCTAGGACATGAAAGTTACATCACGTTTTGCCACTTAGAAAATGAGGCTGCCTTTACCTGTAGCGCAGATCATACCATTCGAAAGTGGGATGTGATGACAGGTCAGTGCCTGGCCGTTTACCGAGGACACACATCAATTGTTAACAGGTTGGTTCCGTGGAGTTCTTCCGTTGTGTTCCTGTAATCTATTATTGCATATATTGTCATTTTCCTGTAATTCTCCATTACTACACTAATAAAATGGGTTGTGTAAACCTTTGAGTTCATGCTACACGTGTTCTGTGCTGTAATGATTAGTTTTCCTAGCAACAGTGCTGACACATCCATAGACAGCAGATAGGAGAGAAATGAAAGGCACACAGCAGGGAAATTGAATCCAGGGCTAGGAATGAAATTCCAGAAGAAATTATTCAATTGATAACAGATGCTTCTGATAAATAGATTTAAAAACATCACGTCAAGCCTTTGTGTCAGCAAGAGGGATAAAGTCAGGGCTTTTTTCTGGAATTGCTATTCCTGTTTGTGCAAATGAAGTTTAATATTAAACTGATTGTGCGTGACTGATTAGCCTGTCAATTTAAAGTGCCTCTTAATAGTTGGACTGGATTTAATTAATGACAAATAAAAGAGTCAAAGATTGGTATTCTTTTCTTACTTTTTTTGGTGGGTGGTTTTTTTTTTTTTTGTTTCTTACTAAACTCAAAACACATATGATGTGTAGCTAGATTCTGTAAATAGTTAGGAAGGCTGCCTCTGCCTCTGATTTTGGCACGGGCTTGATTTTGCTTGAATCAGCAAATGGGAAATGTGTTCCCTATTCATATGACTTTTTTGCCAGTTTGAAAGGTTCCAGAGGACCAAACTCAGAGAACATCATAAACTGTCTTTTTTGTCAGCTATCTCTGGTTTGGAAATATGAACTGTAGAGATTTTTCTGTTATTATATGTTTGTGCAGCTACTACTCATTATTTTGGAGGCCCAGTAAGTTGAATTCTTGAGCTGTAGTCTATGATTCGCTCTTCAGTTACGTAATAAGTGGGGTGCTCTTGCTCCACCTTTTTTGAGATCCTGGGCTAACTAAAATTATGTTTATATTCTTTTCCTGCACTCTCTCTATTTGATGATGGAAAGATGATTATCTTTGCATACTGTCAGTTACAGTTTAGGTTCCTGGATATTTATTTTTTTTTACTTTAATTCCAAGCTATTTTCATAAGTAATTTTATAAATAACTATTTGTAAAGAAATACTGATAAATAATTATAAAAAATGAGTTTTTTATTAAAAAAAAACAACAACAAAAGCCACAACAAACTCTTAGTTACCATATGTAACTAATGAAAAGTACGTAGTACTGTTGGAAGAGATTTTTAGAAAAATACTTATGCCCAAAATAACGATACTATAGTGCTAAAATGTCTGCATCGATGTACCTGAATAAGAGGTCTCAATTTTAAAAGTAGAAAAACGGAAGTGTTTGGTGTGTTGGTTTTTTTTTTTTTAAAAAAAAAACCAACAACAAAAAAGTGCCAAAAAAAGTGGATGCTGAATTTGGGTTTTCATGCTGGCGTTTCTAACTTCAGTGTACTTGGCATTGAAATTGTGACCAAAAAAATGGCTATGTAAAAAGAATGATACTATTCATATATGCAAACTTATTTTTTGCAGGATCCTGGTTGCCAAAAACTATCTCTTTAGTGGCTCCTATGACAGGACAGCCCGCTGTTGGAGTGTGGATAAGGAGAAACAAATCCAGGAATTCCGGGGCCATCGGAACTGTGTCCTGACTCTAGCTCACTATTCCTCCAGGGATGTTCTTGAAGAAGAGGAGGAGGAAGAGGAGGAGGAGGAGAAAGTGAGCAGAGACCTCCTGGTGACAGGTAGCACAGACTGCACTGTTAAGGTCTGGTGGGTGTCCAGTGGGCGCTGTTACCAGACTCTGCTGGGACACACTGGGGCTGTCTTATGCCTTATACTTGACGCACCAAACAGGGAGCTGTTTTCTGGCAGCACGGATTATACCATTCGAACATGGAATATTGTCACTGGTGAGCAGTTGAAAGTGTTCAAAGAGCATCAAGGATCAGTAATTTGCCTAGAGGTAAGAACAGAGGCTTCTTCAAGAGCCATTCAAAGCGGGTATCCATATCCTAACTCATGCAGGTCTCCTTTGTCTTTTCATTCATAAAGAAGCTCTTCTGAGATGGGTTATAAATGATAAGCTTAAACATTCATGTAATAACAAAATAATAGTGCTCCATGGTCTTGAGACAGCTCGTCTTTCGCTAAAACCCTTTCTGGTGTCCTCTTGGCTTCTAGTGGCTATTCTGGTCTAGCTTCTACCTCAGTATCTGTTTGAATCCTTGTAGGTCTTGAAACTCATGAGTAGGGTGGCTGGAAGGACTACTGTTCTGAGTAGGATTACATACACAGGATCAGCAGACTTGGAAGAAAAATAACTCGAGCTGTTGATTGTGCAAGTAAACAGACAGAGGTTCAGATAACTTAAAAAGAGGAGGGAGAAAAAAGTTAGAGTAAACCAGATACCTTAAAAAAAATCACCAAGACCAAAAAACGGAAAACGAACACAAAATTGTGGGCAAAAGGTAATAGGAAAGCATAAAGCTGAAAGAAATCCTGCTTTAAAAACTGCACAGACATAATTTGAAAAAAGAAAGGGAGAAAGAGGTGGCCAAGATGAGAGAATGGGCAAGGAAAATGGAAAAGAGAAGTGGAGCATGGGGGAGAGAAATCAGGAAATGATGAAGGAGGAGGGTGGTGGTGGGGAAATTAACGTGACCTGAAAAACCATACCCTGTTTTTCTATTTGCAGTATTTTTCTGGTGAATGCTTCCAGGTTTGTTAATGTTGCAGAGGAGAGAATGAGGTTAGGCAGACGAAGGAAAAGGGGAACTATCACACAAGTACTTGTCCTGTACACTCCATTATCCACCAGAAAATGCTAATGGTGTATATAAAGAAGGTATATGATGGTCTGTAACTTAATTTCAGGTCAGCAAACCTTAAATGTATGTGTCTGACTGAAGTTAATGACAATAATTTTTCTCACTATTCCTCATTTGTGTTTGTTGTCCAGAAGTGCTTTTCCTTTACAGAGGCCTGCAGTACCTATTTTTAATAGATGTTTAATAAATAAATGTTGCCTTTGTTTCTGAAGAAGGTAGTCACTGCTGACACTAGCAGGCTCAAAACCTGGTAGTACTGAAGGAATTCTATTTTCCTTTGGTTTTAGAAAGGAAGAAAAACCACACAAAATCATATTGCCCTGGAGTAATGTTTGTCTTGCTCGGGTAAATTCTCAGTGTTAAAGCTTGTTTTTATGATATTGTGGTAATGTATTTTGAGAATGCTTAAGTAAATCTGTTGCTGTTCTTAGTGTCACGCTATGTTTTGCTGTTTAATTGTAACCCTTCTCCAAGGCACAGATTGGCAACAGCAGAGCTTGCTTTAATTTAATTGGGTTCTTGCTAAAACTGTTACACAAAACTGGCTTGACCCTCTCCCAGAAGCCTGGGAAATTCAATTACACTCTTTAAATGCTCAAGAATGAGCAATGCTTCTCCGCTTGTGAGCACAGAGTTAAACAATGGTTTTAAACAAACAGAACTTCTTGTAGGGGAGAAGAAAAGCAAAACCAATACATCTATTTGGAAAACCTGAACAATTCAAAGTACACAAGACTACTGCTGCCAAGACTGTGTTGGCAACAGTCCTGGCCAAATCTTCTAGCTGTGAGTAACTGGTAGCCCCTCGCTTCTCTCATCTCCAGTTGATGTTTGAGGCTAGAAGAGTCCAGCTGAGGTACATACTGCCCCCACAGAGAGCATTTGGTTTCCAGGCCTCTAAAACTTATCCCATCTTTAGCAGTTGGTGTACTGCTGCTGAATAGCTTTAGGCTGTCGATCTTTCCTAATTCCTCAGTCTTCCTTACTGGGTTCAACACTAGCCCTTCTGTTCCACTTGGCTGCCTCTCAGCACAGCCCGCATGGTATTTTCATTCTTTTAGAAAGGGGTCAATCACCAGAATCCATACAAAGATGTTACAACAGAAGGGAAACTTCCTGAATAGAGGTGTTTATTTTTTTTAATTTTTGTTTTCTTCTCAAAAAGCTCTTGGAGCCTTTTTTGCCTGGGGCTTCTTTGTGACAGTGTTGCAATCTGTGGCAGTGAGTTGGGATAGTGTTTTTCAAACCATGGGTCAGGAACGACTTGGAGGTAGTTGTGGGTTGCTCACAGTAGTCAGCAGACAGTTTTAATTGTTGAGAATAGTTCATTTTCTTCAAGGCAGAAGTGAGCTGCTAATTACACCAGATTTTCACTCCCCTGTCCTGGAGGAGCTGAGCTGGTACCAGTAATTAAAGCTAGTTACCTGTTCTCTGGCTGGTATAATGCTTGTGTGAGAATAAAGGGAAAAAAATAGACTTATTTTCATTTTATTTATTCAAATAAAGATCCCTGAGGGAGGGTGACCTTTCAAAAGTTTGAGAAATGCTCGTTGTGATCTCTTATCCTGGACACAGATCAGGAAAAATTTGGATATTGAGACCATATTTTCCCCAACTTTAAAAAGTACTGTTATTAATGGGAATGCCCCAGGATGTTCTAAACAGCTGCAAATTAGGTCTGGACTGTTCCAGTTGTCTCCCATTACTTTCCAGTAAATAGCAATAGTGTCTCTGTAGCAGTGAATGGAAATTCCTGGAGTGTTTCTGGGTAGATATCCATAAAGCACACCCATGTTTTCCACCTTGCTTCCTGCAGTGCTGGCGTGTGAAAAGCAGAGGGATGATGCCACAGGCATGTTCAGATTTTGAATATTCCTCAGTTGCTCTAAGATCCTTCAGGTGGTGTTGCCAGCTAGCGTAAGTTAGAGGAGCCTGAAAGCAATTCTAATCGAGCATGGCTGAACGGAAAGTGTTGGTGAGCTTTTAGCTTTCCCTTTTCCACCATCACTGGTGGTCCTGGGCAGTGGAGTGAAGAGAGTTAGCGGCTCAGATATTCCTCAGGGCTTGCCCTGCTGTCCCAGAGTCAGCCTCTTGAAGGTGATTTACCAGCTGAACTGACTGCATGTGGTCTACTGTCAAAGTAGTGCTGCTGCAGGGACCCGCTTATTCTAACACCACTCTTCTCGTCCTTCCACTGTCTAAATTAGACTGACAAAAGTTTTGCCAGGAGACTTTCTATCTGCAGCGGGAATCATGTGCATGCTAGGTGCTTTGGCGGCCTTGACTACTTCACTGTCATAGTCAGGCAAGGTAACTAGCAGTGGAGCCGCCAGAACTCTTCACTCTATTTCTCTTGCAGTGCATTGATAGCTTGGCAGGCAAGGAACAGCAGCTGTTTCGAGTGCTCCCTCTTCATATAGGAGCCAAGGATGAGATTTTATAGGAAGTGATGGGAAAAAGCAAGAGTGAGCTGAGTGTAGTCACACAACTCATGCGAGTTCTTCCACTTAATTTCAAGCCTGGCTAAAGCCCAGTATTTGCAATTAATAATCAAACATGCGTTTTCATTAACGTGACTGCCTGCAATAGGCTGAATAACCCTGACTTAAATATTTACTTGTGTATGTTTTTCTAAATGTCTCCAAAGTAGCTTTGCAAACTGTTCACAAGGATTGCTTTGTCCTTTGCTGATTGTTCTGCCTCTGTGTATTTATCAAAATTGTGCTGCCAAGTGCTGGCAGAGAGAAATGATCCAGCTTGGAATTTAGCTTGGATCCTATAGCAAACATTCTTGCAAGAAAACTCCTTTCTTGCCAAAGGAGTTTTAAATGAACATGAGTGGGCAAGGACTTGCTTCTAGTTTTCCTGCAAAAGATCCTTTGTTTGGGACATTCCCTTTAGTTGCCTTTTAAATGTGACTAGAAGAAAAGAATGCTTTGAACAAAGCCATTGCCTCAGCTCTGTTTATACGCTTAACTGTTGTGATCATGGGGACAGATATTTTTTTTTTTTTTTTGTCACACCAATTAAATTAAGTGCACATATTTTTTGTAATTTGTGTTTGTATTTGTTGCATAATTCATCAGAGGATGAAGATGTGAATTAGAGGAATATGAATGTTACAACACCTGTAGAAAAGAAACGTTTCTAGGACCATTACTTCGCACTGCAGTTAAGTGCACATATTTTTTGTAATTTGTGTTTGTATTTGTTGCATAATTCATCAGAGGATGAAGATGTGAATTAGAGGAATATGAATGTTACAACACCTGTAGAAAAGAAACGTTTCTAGGACCATTACTTCGCACTGCAGTAAAGAAGTTGAAACATGTTCTCTAACAGCCAGACCAGAGAGCTCATTCTAGATGAATTCTCAGGAAAAAAAACAATTTCTTGCCCACAGGGAGTTAGTTAGCTTGTTAAAAGGAATGTGGTTTGAATGGGATCCTGAAAGTCTAACTCGGCTGAGGTCTTACATAGTTGTAACTTGAAATTGGTCCAAGTTGGTGATTTTTAACTTAGAAGTGGCTGTGAACAGAAGACCCAGCTGGCAGATTGTAGGAATATTGAGCCCCATGTGAAGAATAAGACAGCAGTGGGAAATATGGTTGCTGATGTGAACTCATCATGAAGTTCCTGAGAGACAGTCTGAGTGCAGTGACCTTCAGAAAGAGGATGTGTCCTAATCTGTTTGGAGAGCTGATTGCCTCTCCTTAGGTGAGGGTTGGATTGTTTCTTATAGCAAAGATTAATTGGGAGGGCAAAGTCCGTTCCTATAAGGTTGAAATACCTGCTAAACAGCTCTTTTGCAGGTATTTTTGGCATTCATACAGGTGGAAATTGTCTTAATCTGCTGCATATATTCAGTTCATCTAAGCTTGTGGACCAATAGAGTTGTGATTGTCTAGAGAGACCAAGCCTAGATGTGATAATTTGGGTTTGGTGTGGGATTGTTTTTTGTTTTTTTTTATTATTATTATTCAAACTGTGGTGTGTCTAGGGGCTACAACCAAGGTCAGGGTTACATAAAACTGGCATTTTTAAATAGTGAAACCTGTAACTACTTAAGCATTTACAACCTGTATTTTGCTACTGCTGTTACTTTGCTACTCACAAGCAAGCCTGGAAAGGTACATCTATGTACTTTGGCCTGAGGATTAAGACAAATTTGCTCCATTCATGTGTCTCAGTGTTTCATCTGGTTCAAAGCAAAGTTCCTTAGAGTAACGAGGAAAAATAACAGTCCAGAATTAAAGATAGCAATGCAGTGGTGTTCTTGCTGTCTGGCCGAGGCTTTAGAACTGAGCACCTGACAGCCATCAAGTTTTTAATTCTTTTGAAGCTACTTGAGTATGTAATGTCCACCCAGCTCATTAGGATCTGAGCTGCAAATCTGTTCTGTGTTGTCTGCTCTGCTACAGGTGTCCTTGCCTTGCCATGCTTTTTCTTCTCAGGAGCTTTGTTGGGCAGTTAGCCAGTGAAGAAAGTGCTCAAAAGCCAGCCAAGGAAAATACAGCTCTGAAAATATCACCGCTTCTCCACGCTCTTGCAGATTAGACTATGTAACTGTTTCTACTGATCATTTTTAAACCAAGAGTTGACAGACTTGGGTATATGTGGAAAAATCTATTGAGTGAAATTTTACGTTTTTCCTTCTAAATCATAAGAAAAATAAATTGTTTAATAAGAATAGGACTGGGACTTAGGGAATTGGGTATGCATTTGAAGACTTCAGGATAGAAAAGCCCAGTAGTTATGGATCTGGGGACCTAGCCCACAAGCATTTGCTGAAAATGACTGTGCTGGGATACCCATACACAAAAATGAGTGCCAGTCTTGGCAGCGGGGAGGCTTACCTCCCACCAGAGCTGCAGCGTGGTCTCACATTTTGGTGGACAAGTCAGTATACTTTGTCCAACTCCTGAGCCAAACATGTGGGGATATTTAACTCAAGGAACAGCACCCGTGGACACTCTTGTTCAGGAATATGACAAGAAGGAGGGGAACGTACTGTTCTGCCTGGTAGTGTAACAGAACTGGCAGATCTGGGTTAAGTGGCCTCTGCGTGTGAGGAGATTGGAACCCATTTGGAGAGTCCCGTAACTGCTGGATAGGAGAAGCCAAGACGGTGTAAGGAGGTTAGCAAGAGTCCTAGAGGGAGAGCCAGCAGAAGGTGACCTAACTGGAAATCAGTGCTTTGAGTACCTGGCTGGAAGTCAGCAGGGGAAGTGTGTTACAGTCCCTCTTTCTTGGGCTGTTTAGATAGTTTTCAATACAGTCATGACTTAAGAAAAGGGATTACAGGAGCCAAGGACTGGTACTGCAGCTGACCCTAGGATCTCCACTGCTTCCACAGCAAAGGCGGTTTGTTCCCCGGAGCATGAGGACATGCACAGTGTGTCCAGCCTTGGTGTGTTAGAGCCAAGGCTACCATGTCTGCGTTGGGGGGTAGCGACACCTTTTTGGATGCAAACTCTGAACAAAGGCTCCGGAGTAAAAATACCGATTTGACATGGGTCACATTGGATTGATGCCTGTCTTGCACTTCTCAGACAGAATCCCATCGGTTTTCATATACTCTCTTGACCAGTTTCAGGGATATTGCGCACTGTTGCTTGTCACAACTGCCCTGAAGCACGTAATGCTTTCTGGGTGTTGTAGAAAGGGTTGATTGCATCCTGGAGCAGCCTCCCAAATCGGAGCTGCACTCTGGGATTTAGGCAGTCAAAAGTTAGGATGCTATAAATTTCAAGTCCTTTCTTGGATGGATCTCTGTTGCATTATATCATGGTTCCCCATCTATAAAGTAGGGAAGGTATTTATTTTATGTTACAGAGTGTGGGGCCTGCTTATAACGTGCTTTGGCTAGGGGAACAGTGTATGATGATTATTATTATTTTGATTAAATATAGATATCTGAAGTGTTGTAGCTTAGGCTGGAGGTGTAAACTAGACCTATCTTTAGCCAAGTGAAGGAGGAGTCATCTCACCTAAATTGATGTAGATGGCTACAACTGAGAAGGCTGTCCATGTGAGGGGGTGGAAATAGCGAGTTTTAAGGCGTGACCTATTTCAGACATCTATTTCAGGATGAGCTGAAATGTGCCCTAAACTGCAGTGACTATAAGGAGACTTAGCTGTAGATATCTGCATTGATTTAGGTGAGATGATGCCTGCATCGTATTGCTAAAGGTAGATCTAATTTGCAACTTCACCCTGACCTGATAGCTCTTGATGACTTTCTTCACTAACAGCTATTTCGTGCTCTGTGTTTTAAAAATACCATGGAAACGAGAGGCTGTGTGACAGTTGGAGCCTGTACTGGGGTTTGCTGTTGGCTGTGCTGCAGGCGTAGTCTGTGACATCCGGTAGATTGTTTAACCTGTTAGTATTTCTGTGTCCATGCATGGCTGAGAATCCTTTGCTACTGTGCCCACCTGCTTAAACTGGTGAGGGGGAGGAAGGTTCATAGAAGTGTATCATGCAGCAGCCTGGGTAGCACAGAGGCTTTGAATGTAATGAAGGTGGTTGGTGTGTCAGCCAGCTCTCCAGATCTCTGACTGGGCATTGGAAGCTTTTATGGCTCTTATGATCCTGGTACTATAAATTACCTGAGTAAGCCCACGTCATTTGTCACATTTTTATATCTAGCAAATTAGCAAATCTAGGCAAGTTGCAGCTTTTCTGCTTCACTTCAGCATTTACACACCCACCTAAATATAGATATGAAGCAGTGTAACGTAATGTACCATTAAGGCAGAGTGGCATTTACCTGCAGGAGGCTGTAACTTAGTGTTTTCCCTTGTTTAGTGGATGGGTTGATGCTGCTAGCAAGACGTCTGAAAAAGAACTGCAATGACTTGGCCAAGAGCCATGCAGCAGGATCTCAACTTGAAGCAACTCTTCCATTCAGCAGGTGCAACGTGACAATGCCTTTCATGCCCTTTCAGGTTGAGCCTGGAAATTAACTGTATAGCTCTCCGTTTTTGTTAGTGCTGCTGGTCATTCCTTCTCTTTCCTCATTGGGATGTAGTTTTAATGCCATTGCTAAAACAGCTTAAAAGTAATAGAATGTGGCATTTCAAAGTACTGCTGGCTTTTAACGGTGGGATGTGTTGAGCTGTGAAAACTGTCCCATGGGCCAAGTTCTGCTGGTAGGAAGGGTGGCATGTGCTGCTCCCACTGGGCTGGTGGGAGCTGCAGCCAGTGATCATCTTGGTCTACCTGCATACAATTCCTACATGGGTTAGCATAGTCCCATTGCTGTAGTGCTTTTGTTTTGTGTTCTTGTAACACAGTGCAAATGTTCTTTTGTGCAGAGCTCACTTATGATGCCTTTTGGGTATGGGGCGATTCCTTTTGGGAATGGGGGTGGAGATAGGAGAGTGAAAAACATTTCAACCTTACAGGTACAGAGCATGCAAAGAGTGGAGGCTGAAGGTTTTTTATAACCTAAGGTGGTGGAAGAAGCAGACCCTTAAAAGTGAGCTAAGAGCAAGACCTATGTCAGGTTGATTTGTCATTTGTTTTGCAGTTGGTTTCCTGGAGATAATCTGAGGAGCATAAGGGGTTAGTGCTCTGCTGGTCACTTCAGCCTTCTGATCTGTGTTTCTAGAGGGGAAACATGGTATTATTATCCCTTGTGCAAATTCTGTTTCTTTGTGGGGGATCAGGGTCTCCCTCCTGTCTCTCTGTCCTTTTCATACAGAGATTGCTGCAAGTCTGTGAAACTTATAGCTGACTAAAGCCTGTGGATTATTCTGAGAACGTGCAGTGACGGGCTGCCTTCATTAGACGCCTTCAGATGGCAGGTCTTGGGCCAGTTCTCTGCTTGAAGGAGTATGCAGTCAGAGCTGTACCTAATGATGGCTGTTAAAACATTTAGTTTGTTTTCGTTAGCTGGACGTAGATCACCAGACTGTGGAGGGTTTCCCTGGTGGGCTGTCAGGCTTTGGATAGTTTGTTACTGTGGGCTGGCTAGTTTTATAGTCTTGCACAGCTCAGTTGTTTTCTCTCTGTCTCAGTTTCCCCTCTGCAATCCTTCCCTCTGCCATTCTCTGTCGTGTCTGCACGGAATTAAAACCAACCCCCACCACTAGTGAGTTCACACAGTGTGCAGGATAACCATTCTAACAAGGTGCCGTTCTTCTTTGGGATTTATAGGCAGAGTTGCTCTAAACACACAGCAGAAGACACACTAATTGAAGATGTTTAGAAACCTATGTAAGGCTAGTTAATTATTTAATAACACAGTCCAAAAAGACTTGGGGAAACACAGATACAAAACAGTTTCAGGGAAGAGTTAGTGTTTTCAAAATTGACCTTGTGCATATTAAACCCTGGTTTACGTTGCATAGGATTTTGTTTTTAATTTACTCTTTTTTGTTACTCAAAATTGTTCTGAAATTTCTGTTGTAATTAAAACTTACAGTCTAATAAGAGTTCTTGTCAAATACGCTTTGCAAAAAGTACGCTGCAGGGTTTTTTTTGAGGCTGCATTAATGTAACTAATTATGGAAGTAGGGTTAGCATTGTTAAGCTCACCGAAATCCTGCCTGCTTGCACCAGCAGATGGGCTAAGTTTTTCATCTTCTGAAACGTAGGAGCTGTTTTTAAGGCCCAGAAGTCAATGGGAGAGGCAATCGTGAAGAATGCCAGGTTGGTTGTGCTCACCATCCCTCTGTTTCAAGGTGTAGTTGTTGCTCTTTGTAACAGACTGTTGAGCTGGAAACTGTGACTTTGTATGAGTCACTTCAGTGCAGTTCTCTCGCAAATGTGCCTGAGAGGCTATTGCTGATGTTTTTTTCTCTTCCCTTCAGCTAGTGAATCGGCATTTGTATTCGGGAAGCGCGGACAGGACAGTGAAGTGCTGGTTAGTAGACACTGGGGAGCGAATCCAAACGTACAAGGCTCACAAACACAGCGTTAGCACTTTGAAATACCACGCTGGGATCTGTAAGTTGCCTTTCCTATGTTCAGCAATCCCTTGTCTCCTTTTTGATGCCTATCTGATCAAAGATTGTTAATAGAGAATACTATAATTTTGAAGGCTTGAAAAATTGTTGCTTTTCTCAACTCCACCATGTTTATGTTCAGTATCAAACTTTGCTGCACTACTGCATGTGGGAAGCTTAAATCTTCCCCCCATTTTCCACCTCCTTCTTCTGGCAAATGAAGAGGTAGTTGTTTTATTTCTGTTATCAAGGGAAGTGGCTTACATCCTGAGCTGTCTGTGGGTTGTTTGTATAGCTGTGGTTTAACCTCGCTAGTCTGATGTCTGTCAGTCTGCTTCTGCTGCATACTCGGGGACAGGAAGTGCTGCTGCTGGATACGCAGCCCTGTGCCTGCGTTTGCTGCCTTGTAGCTACTGTGTAATGACTGTCGTAAACCAGAATCACATCTAAGATGCTCATTGCTGCTTTCTAACAGTTAGGCTTCCTGTCAGACTCCGACCATCTCCTAGATTCATTTTCCACAAGTTCTTTTCCCTTTATCTGTCCTCTTTCATGTATTTGTTCCCCAGCCACCTTTCTGCAGTAGCCAAGTATTGTTTGCCTTACTAATGCCTGGGACTCAGTTCCTCTACTTTCAGTACTCCTGTTAATATCTTTACGTAACTGTCTGTTGTTGACATAACAGTATATTCTGACCATGAAACCTCCTTCTTTAAATCCCTCTCTTGGCTGGCTTTTCTTCCTCATGCCATCTATGCATTTCTGGGCTTGGGTTACAAGACACTGCCTCTGTTTTTATCAGCCTAAACCTCTCTATTTGTCATCCTGGTCTTATTCTGCCACTGACGGTAGACCTGATGTATCTTCATTTGCTTCCCAAACAAGTACTTTCCTTCAGGGTAACCAGAATGGCAATGCCTGTCTAAAGCTAATCTAGAAATGTGCAACATTTGTCTGATTTCAATTTCTATACTTCAGCTATGAAGCAAATATGTAACACCAAATAACTGGTTGTTAGTTGGGCCTTCATATCTCTTTTGGCAGATCATCAGTGTGATGGTGATAAATGGCTGACAAATGCATGATGGTCCACATTAGAAGAGAGTCATACCTGGACAGGCAGATTACAGTTTAATGGCAGTTGTCTAGCACCATGTTAGACATGGCTGACTGACCACATTTATAATCCAGTAATTGAATTGATTTGTTAATTAAGTTTGGAAATTTAACATGTAACCAAGCCCATAGGTAGATTTTGATTTTGATCAGGAAGCCTTTTTTTGTCTTCCTTTCAGGATTAGACCCACAGCACTACTTTTCTCCATTAAAATAGTTAATCGTAATTTACAGTTAATTTCAGCTCTCCTCATCTATGTTGCAAAACTATCCCACTGCCTCTACCTGCAGGTTTATAATTTCTGCTGATTTCAGCTTTTGCAGTTGGCTAGAAGGCTGAAATGGAAGGGGAAAGGGTCTTGAGCTTATACTGCACCCTGAAGTAGTTATTGCTCAGAGGTAGGCAGGTAGGGAAGGGAAAATGAACCAGAAATTATAATTCAGGGTAAACACTGGCAAACAAAACACTGATTATTTTATGTGTGTGTTTTCCCCCTTTTAATTATAAAGATACAAAACAAAACTCTGAATTCATCAAGACTACCCAAAGGCAAGATAACTGTGCTAAGCTCATGTTGGCCTTGTCCAGTAAGGAATCTTCATGTCTGGGTGGGAGATGGAGAGACTGTCTCTCCCTCATTAATGAGACATCCAGAGCTGCATTTTTTCAGTGATGAACCTGCTTTGCATGCAACCAGTATAGACTTTTGACCAGACTCTCTAAAACCATCATAAATAAAATTTAGGCTTAAACCAAAGTTTCACTATCTGATGCCATCCCCATCAGCTCTGCAGTTTTCTCTCTTCCCCCTCATCCTACCACCCTGTCCCTGCCATACACATACATTATTTTTCCATAACACTTTTTTTCTTAGAATGCAGGCAATATTGCTGCATTTAGTCAGACCTGTGAAGAACATCCTGATAGTGTGATAGAAGTGTTCACGGAGTTATTTAAGATCTCATTTAAAATGAAATGCAAAAATACTAAAAGTGTCAAACAGGGAGAATTTAATTGTTCTACTTGAAGGGTAGAAAAAAATGTCACGGGAAAATATTAGGGACTTGTTTGAATAGAATTTAGATGCATTTTAATTCTTGAAAGAGGAAATTTCCCCTTAAAAACTAATTTATGTACTATGATTGCTTGCATTATTTTAATACATTGATCACTTATTTACACAGTATCGAATAGTTTTGTTTCAATTAGAATACGAATACATGTTCACCAGATACCAAATGTTGGAGCTAGTGTAGCTTAAAATTCTAGCTGTTCACTTGGGATAGATCAGCATTATGTATCCATTCTCTGTCTTTCAAAAATGTGGAGAAAATCCTTCAGTGTAAATGATGGTTGTTATGGTTTGCCGCATTGGCACCAGCACAAGAACATGGAAAGAATCTCGGCTGTGAGGTGGTAACTTTCTGTTAGAAGATCTTAATTATGCTTGCTATCTGATCAGTACCCAAAGGCTCGTTGCCCCAAAGAGTTTAAGGTCTAAATAAGAAAATATAGTAGAAGAATGAGAGGAAAAATATATGTGTGTTTCCAAAATGGCTTTATAGTGTACAGGGAGTCCAGACAGATCTGAGAACTAAGCTTTAAATCATCAGAATGTGTTTCTAGTGGCTTCCCTCAGTCTGCTTGTGTAATTAGTAGCATGGGGAATATTAGAGCTGGTTCTCAATCTAATTTACTTAATGATATTATGTTGGTTATTTCTCCCCTACAGTATGTGCACAGTCATTTAAAATTTAGTGTGGTTTGTATATTTTCATGTTGCAAAAACTCCAAGGGAACGTTTAAAACCTGTTCTCCCTCCCAAGGGTCTATGAAATCCAAGTAAAAAATTTAAATGAATTGTTGATATTTTTTTTTTTTTGGTGGTTGGTTGTTTCACAGGTGTTATATATAAGCATATATTTAAATGCTAAATCTGGGTTAGATCAGCAGCTCCTTTGAAATGCAGAGGTGCAAACAAACTTCCTAAATCTAGAGTGACAGTTCAAAAGACATAAAAGATGTCTGTCAAAGGCAAAATCCTGATAGCGATAGCTAAAGTAAACTGACAGCTGCATAGTGAAAACAGCTCTTAATTGGTTCCTACTCTCTGCATGTGTGTAATAGCATTGAGTGATTTCCATTCACTGGAAAAAAATCTGTACCTTGTTGTTTCCTGCTTTTCATTGTTGTTACTCATTTGCAGAATGGGATGCAATGCTTTTTCAGGATTGTGTTGGTAATTGAATTTATAGTGGCCCATATAAAATGACATTGATTTTCCACATCCAGATGTTTCTTGAAGGTGTACCCGGGAAGTACCCAGCCTCCTGCTGTTTAATTTGAAGTTGAAAAGCTGATGGCAGTAGGTAGCATGTTCTCTCGTCTCTTGTTGTAGTCCTGAATTTACTGCCATGATAATTTCTTCGCCTCTCTTTAGGAATCCAGTGCCTGACTTCCCCCAAACAATAAGGCATCTGTTGTCTTCAGGCACTTCAGTTTTGTAAAAATCTTTCCATGGTAGTGGCTTTTGCAAAGACATGAAACACAGGGAGCAGTGAATATATTGCTTTTTGCAGTTCTGAAATATTTATTTCTAGATAAACTTGAGGAGTTTGGGTTATGTGAAGGACAGTGAGTGTTTATGAAGACAGTTTGTAACCCTTAAAGCATAAAAATATGCTGCTTTTGGGGCATATTGCTAAGTATAAAACCTAAATATTCAACACTGCCTTACAGTTTCTGGATGCAGCAATTCTAGGGTTCTGATGTGAAGTGCCTGAAGTTCTGAGAAATTGTTCTTTGAACATGTTAAGATACCCTAAGGAAACCTGATGAACAGCCAAAATCTCTGGTCATGCTTAATTTACTTTAAAACAAACAAACAAACAAACAAAAAACCAACCAGAAAACCAACCAAACATCCCTTCCCAACCCTGCTTTTGTAGCTCATGTACAATATACTACATAGAATACAAGAGTTACAGCCAAAACCCTCAAATAGTTCAGTGCTGTACTGAAACAGAGATTATAGCCTGGCCCTTGAATCACTTAAAGGCTCTACTGCTTGCAAAGATCCTAAGCTACAGGATTTAACTGAAGAAATCTACCACACTGAAAGAATTTAGAAAGCTGCTCTGTAAAGCTGCCTACGCATGCTGCTCGCCTCTGAGGACAGAAGGTTAAACTGTGCTGTTTCAACAGAGATGGCCCTACCTACAGTAGTAAGCTTTTGTAGAAAATTGGGGGTGGGGGGAAACAGAGTATGTTTTAATGAAGCTGAGGCCAAATTCTTATTATTAAGTGTGAGAGAGGGTAATGCTGTTCCTGTGGTTTGCAGTCTCCCTGTACAGAGCTTCTGCTGCGTGATGCTGCAGACGAAGTGATGAAGATACTGTAGTACTGAATGGAAACCTGGAAATAACTATGGTAAAACAAATGGAAGGCTTAGTGGAAATCCTCAAAACCAGGCTTGAGATAAATTGCCTGCTTAGAATTATTGAGGCCTGTTTAGGCAGGGAAATATATGTGGAAGAGAAAAGCAGAAATAGATACTTGAAGTGTGCATGGAGTGAAATGCTGATGTATGTAGAAACTTCAGACTTAAAGCAGTTCAGGGTTTTGAAAAATACAAATGAAAACAAGCATGCTGGGGTCAGCAAAATGAAAACGATCTGAACTTGCTATAACTGAAAAGAGATTCAAGCCTAAAAACGATACGTCATGCTCCTTTGTGAGTTAATTTTAGGTACATTTTTGAACTCACATGAACTGACCTTATGTGGCTGCTTACATCTGGCCATGCACTATGTTGTGTGGTTGCGTTGCAGTGTTCACAGGAAGTGGTGATGCCTGTGCAAGAGCTTTCAATTCCAAGAGTGGTGTCCTGCAGAAGATCTTCCGAGGACATAAGTTCATCATCAACTGCATCCAGGTTAGGAAGGGGTTCCTTTGCTGGGATTTCTCGCTTCTGATTGCTCCTTCATTTGTTTTGTGGGAATTGGTGTGGCTAGCTGTTCTGTGTGCCTTGGGTTGGATGTTGTTCTAGGGTAAAACGAAAAGTAACAGACTTGAATATTCTTTTTGTAATTTTAGACAAACTTGGTAATAATAAGGATAAGTGAAACCACAGAACGAGACCCCAGAGACAGTCCTATGTCTGTGACTGGAGGTTTTTCAGGTCAGTTTAGACAAGCAACCATAAGAAATGAGACGGATGTAACTGATCCTGTGCAGGGGCAGGGAACGGACTCCAGCCTCACGAGACCAATTCCATTACAGGACACTGATAAGTGTTTGCAATGTTCTAGGTGGAAAAGAAGTTTCTGTCTTACCCAAGCAGAATAATATATGGCGTTATAAAAAAAAAGCAACTGCTTACCATCTTTACTCATTTTAGTGAAGAGCTGGTGGTGCTACCCCGTATATAAACATTTATATCGACATCAGGATCTATTTTTCTGAAGGTATAAAGATGACTAAAGCTCTGTATTGATGTCTGACCCACATCCTACCAGACAAATGGAAGAGTCTCTGCCACTGGCTTAAAAATTTTCAAAAAGTTAATTAAGTCTTTGAAAAGTTGCTTGCAAATTGTCTAGGCTCAAGTGATACCGGCGTTTAAAAGTTAAAACGGGAGGAATTAGTAATCCTTGGTGGCAATGTAAAGACCAGTATCATGCAAGGAATCCCGGGGGGAAAGTTTGAATGCTTGGATGCTTCTGCATTTAAGAATCCACATTTTCCTTCATCAGGATCTCAGTAAAAGCTGCGTGTAGGATGAGGATTTTGATTAAGAATGTGAGACACTAAATATTTCTGACAGGCTGACAGTCGAAAGAAAACAGGAGAGGAGATAAAATTCCTTTTGGAAAGTGTACAGGGCACAAAATCCTGGGAAGAGAGAGGACTGAGAAGTGGCATCCTTAATATGATATTAAGTACATTAATGAGGGATTGATGGAGGGGCTGTGGTTGTGTGGTACTTCATGCTGATGTAAGCCAGACTGCTGGTGGGATGCTCGGTATGGTGAGCTGCCCCTGGAGACTGCAAGCGCCTGTGGCGAATGGATTGATGCAGGAGGGGGAAGATGATCAAGACTGACGGCTGGCTTCTAGGGCGGGCTGAGAACAGTGTGAAACATTACCAACAGCAGCAAATGTTTTATGAAGGAAATGAAACTACAGGAGGGAATCAAGGTTGAATTACTGCAGGTTTGGAAGAACAGCAAATTTTGAAGGAGGAATTGTACCTATAACTTACTGCAAAGGAAGAAGGGAAGTGAGAAGGAAAGCATTTCCGATACCCCACCAACCCCCCGCCCACTGATGCCAATTTTGGTGTCTCCTTAAGCTTCATCTTCAAAACCAGCAGTCTGAAACCAGCACAGAAATTCCCAGCTACAGCCTACTCTGACATTGAGTTTAGTTCCCCATTGCTTTTCTATTGGGTTTAGGTTATAAATAACTCTTGCTGTTTATATTTTATGGCTCTGTGAAGTGGCTGAGAAATCAGTCCTGACTTGCTGATGTCTCATCCCACTTCAGCAGCTTTTGTGATAATTTATACTGGCTCTTGCAATGAGCTATCAGGCCTTAAGTGTTAGGATCAAGCTGTGTTTGCTCTGATTTTTGACAGTTTGATTGTGCCGAGTCTGTGCTGTATGGTTTGGTATTAAGTGTGACCCTGTTGTTCCAGATCCACAATGAGTTGCTCTACACAGCTTCCCATGATGGCACGCTAAGGATTTGGGACATCCGGGGAATATGCAAGAGAAATAAGCGGCGTTTGAAGAAGGAGAGGTCTGCCCAGGGCAGGAGCTCTCAGAAGGGAAGTCTGTCTCGTCTCTTCAACAATAAAGTTGGCTGTATGGTACAGCAAGAAAATGGGGAACACGAGGCTGTTGAACTAATGTGACTGTCCAGAATGGATTTTCCATCAGTGACCAAAGCTGAACCTTTTGTTTTCTGCACCACTGTGTCCATGTAAGCCAGAACTTGGAAAGAGTTGGGAAATGGCTTTGCTTGAACCTCTCTTTCAGGAGCCAGAATTCTCTGTGACTGTCAGACCGACTCAAGTCAGATCTTGTTGCTGCAGATGACCCTCAGCTGAGCAGTACTGGGGTGAGGAGGAACTGCAGTGAGGTTCAGGTGATGTACCTCTGTGTGTGAGGGGGGGTGTATGTGTGTGTGTAGTTAAGAACTTCACTTACAACTGCTTGTTTTCAATTCCTTCTGGCACAGAGACATTGCACACTTCTGCCTGTCTAGTATCCACTGAGAACTGTGTTCTCCCATTCCTGTTGCCTGCTCGCATGCCCTCCATGCGGCTGAATGTAGCAATGAAAGGTGCCCTGAAATATGACTATGAATTCAATTTTCACAGCTGACCTTTGGGTCAGGTTTTTGCTGATCATCCCAAGTAACGTGGGATGATATGGCTCAGCAGGAGTTTAAAGCAGACTGGACACCTCTCTGGGAAGTTGGGAGTAATAGGACAGAAATTAATTTAATTATTTTTTTAATAAAGCATAAACTAGAGAACAATCTAAACCTCAGACCTTTTCTACCACGATCAGCTGTTTGCCAAGGCACAGCAGTTGTCTTCCTCCCAGCAACCTAGCGAGTTCTTTTTTTGCCTGTTGCAATCTCACACTTAAGCAAAGGAGGTATCAATGGCTTCGTGTGTTTTCTATGTGCTGCCAGGGTGTGTGCTTCCAGCCACCTGCTTACCCCCAGGCACAGTTCCCTGGATGGGAAGCTCCTGATGGGTTCCTCTGAAGAGCCTCATCTGTGCCCAGCAGGAGTTGGAAGCTGTTCACTAGACACCAGGTCTACAGTGGTGACTGCACCGCCTCACAGGGCAGCCTGGCCCACGGCTTGACTGTCCTCATGAGGGAAGGGTTTTCCTTCTGTCCACTGGGAATGTCAAGTTGTGTCTTCTTCAAGGGAGAGGAGAGCAAAATGGGAAGATTTATTGGGTGCTCTGAACTTGTTATCTCTTCTCCTTACCAGGCTATGTCCGCCCTTGGTTTGGTTTGCCAGTAGCATTGGATAAGCAGTCAAACTCAAGAGAAGTTCTCCCAGTCTTTTTCCAGGTTCATTCCCCTCGGATAACCACTGAGCCATGAATAAACAAGGGTTCTTATATTTTTCTATTTGCAGATATAACTCTTTGTAGAACCAGTATAAAACTATCTAACCACATGTTTTTATTTTTATGGCTTTATTTATTCTGTACTACAGCAAGATAAAAATGCTGTGATCTTTTTTTTAGAATGGACTAATAAACATGTGGCATCTAAAGCCAACTGTCTAGTTCTTATTTTCTTGTCATTTAGAGGGGATTGGGCTGGCTGCAGATGCACAGCAGTTAGTAATGGATGAAATATGGAAAAACACCCCAAACATATCCTTTTGGAAACACTTCTGGGGCTGGAGTCAGGCATGCTGTAGAGCTGTCCTGCCTCCTGCCAGGCACCAGACTGCCAGAGCTCAGTATCCCTACTCAAGGGGAAGGAGTGACCCAGTCTTAAGGGAAAGTATGGATGACAAGCTCAGCCCTCATCACGGTGGCACTGCAGACCCCTACTCTGAAACCATAACATTGCATCATTGGGCCAGGTCTGTCATTGCTGCTGTACATGGCTTGCCTCTCCTGATGAGCAGCTTTGCTAGCTCTTACCTGGCAGACTTCCGCAGCTAGTATGAAACAGCATGTTAATTATGTTAAGTGCCTACCAAGAGAGGCTAATTTGGGAGGTCATCTGCATAGTGTAGACTTAATTCCACCATAGTCATAGCTCTGCACTGGCCCTGTGAGAAATGTTTATGAGAAGGTAGCTCTTGGTTGCTGGGGTGATGGCTTGCTATGCAGCTAATTTTATTGATATTTTGCTTAAGAAGAAAAACAGCAGGACAGGGTGGTACAGATGGTCTGGGCTATACTTTTTGTTTAAAACTTTGCCCACAGTACATTAGATGTGAGAGCTCATCTGGCCATACAGCAGCTCCACAGGGAATCAGCAAATGGATTTAATAGACATAGATCTTGTAAAGAGTGGCATTAGTGAGTCATTACCACTTCTGCCTGTTGCTAAACGTATCAATGTCTTCAAATACATGGTCAAAATTAACTTAAAACTTTTAGCCAACACCTCCTGCCCTGCTGATCACATAAACTGCACATACAGCTACTCAGGGGGGGTTAGGGGATGCTGGCAGAATTACATCATTGAGGAATGGCTTCTCTGACAAGCACTGCATGTTATGATGCTAATTTTAAATTCCCCAAGGACAAACATTCACTTCTTAAGTTGTCACTGCCAGTTTGCTGTGCAAGCCACTTTAAAGAGGAGAAATAGCCTGTACAGCCCCACGCTGCAGTTGATGCATGCCTCCAGGCTAGCATAAGGTAATGGCAGTAGGTTTGGGAAGCCCTCTGGCTGAAGGAATAGACTTGTGCTTTCCTGCCTACTTCTTATTAAAACTCACTTTGTATATTTTTCCTAATTTTCAGTTCTTTCATATATTCTAGTTTTGCTCTGCCTTTTGTCCAGTGGTTCCTCAGTGCTCTCCTAAAGAGAAACAGGATATAATGGTTGCTGGATCTGTTTTTTTCCTCAGAAGCTCGTGTTACTGGCTTTAGAAGTGCTTCAGCCTTCTGGGAGAAGATACACGACTACTTAACTTTTGTAGCACTTGTCTTGATGCAGAAGTATGAAATACAAGTAATTCCTTACCTGTGTGATCACTCCCTGCTCTTTGCTGAAAGGAAGGTAGCCAGGAAAAAAATCCAAGCCATCCACCAGAACTGAGCAGTCATTTCACAGGCCAAAGCTCTCCTTCCTCCAGTATCATGCTCGCCCTAACGTTCAAACCCTCATTTCCCCACCAATAAATGCCGGGTAAGAATAAACTGTGACCAGAGAGACGGTTCCCTTTCCAGCAGCAGCGGGGACCTCTGCTGCTCCCACCAACTCCAGCCCTGCGTCTGGTGCAGACGAGACTTGAGCTCCCTCTGCTGTGAGACTGAAGCCATGGAAAGTAAAGAAACTATTTTTAAGAAAAGCTGACCAGCAGGGGAACTTCCGTTCCCAGTGGAGAGGAGTGCTTACATAGCAGAAAAGGGGATGTTATAAAACACGCTAAAAACCCCCCAAATATTTCTCCAGAATGCTTAAGCGGGGTACAACTACTGAGACAGTGCCTGAGCCATGTTTTGTTCCACAGTTGATGAAAGAAAATCTTGTACTCCCCATGAAATCCATCCATCTTAAACCACACACCTGCAGGAGGTTAAGAGGAGCAGCTCGGGGAAACTGGTTATTTAGTTCTAAAAGGAAATACCCTACACTGGGCACTGGGCTCTGCGACGTAGTTCCCACTGGTTTTAAAGCCAAAGCACAGAAGACTCTTGGAGAGCAGAAGCAGCTCATAGTTACCTTTATTGCCTGTGTAACACCTGCATGAAGTGACAAGCAGAACACAGTATAAATCCATGCACAACAGACACAAATGTCTCTTAGAAATCTTTCAGAAGAAAAAAAACAGTTTGGAAGTTGATACCTCTATAACCTCATGAGATAGGTTTCCCATTTACAAACTCACTATTTTTTTAAAGCTGGTATTCTAAAATGGTATAGAAATGCTTCTTTACTTGAATACTAAATGCATAAGCTTATTTCACAATAAAAATATAGTTTAGTTCTATTAAATTTTCTTCTGAAAATAAATGTTTCTATTTTTCTGCTATGACAATAAATTACAATGTATCACAAATGTAGGCTTTAAGCAGATTTATAAATAAGCAGGAATTAAGTGTTCCACCTATAGTTTAACTGAATTCAAGGCATTTAGTAAGAGATAAGCTGAAGGTGCATTTATAATCCAAACTCAATTTGTCAAGGTAAGTACATATAACTGAAGTAGATATAATGGGATTTAATGCTGTGGTACTTGTATATAGGATAAGTATTCATGAATGATCTGTTCCTCTTCCTCCAGTGTTAAATCCAGATAATCCTCTTCATGTTCAGGAATATCCTCTAGGATTTCATTGACTGCCTCAGTCTCCATGTCTTCATCTGTAGGTGAACTAGAAGAACCTTTCAACAAAAAGCAGCAGTGAATTCAAAGGAGTTGGTACTCACTCTCCTTCACCAGCACGGAGGCTCTGCGAGCCCGGTACTGTAAAACCACTTCAGTGAAAATACCTCTGCAAAGGGTACTGCAGGACAGCAAGTTTTCCCTATTATTTAAAGCTGTAGGAAAGCCCTTAGCTGTACAACAGGGATCACTACAGCTCTGGCAAATAATGGGAGAGCGAGCGAGTGCACAGACGAGCAAGAGCATGTGTGTGCACATTTCCTCTTTGCTAAATGGTGAGTATCAATTACTGTTCTACCACATAAGGGACGGGAGGAAGGAGTATGTGGTCAAATCAGCTGACTGTATAGCACAGATTGGAATAAACTTCTAGCAATCAGAACCCAGATATTAGAAGCCCCCCCCAAAAAGAATCATCATTATCAGTGGTAGGTCCACAGAATGTGCTCTTAGAGTGCAACTTAGTACTTGCTCGCTGCAACAGAGTACAAGCAGGGAGCGGTTAGTTTGTTTTTAAAGAGAACTGGTGTGAGTGAGGAGAATCAGATGGGAGAAGCTAGAATTGCTTGTGGGCTAGAAGGGCCACGTGTTCCTCACTGGAGGAGTGAAGACACAGACACCTGAGGCCTCCAGCCTTGTGTGCCAAATCCATGGCCTGCTCAGCAGCCCTTCACCCTTCCCAGGACCCCTCTGTGGGTTACCCCTTTCTCCTGGGCTGCATGCATCTGACACGCTGCTGCAGCTGATACGTACCACATATGGTTCTACACAGACATCCCTGTCAGGGACTGCAGGAGCTGCAGCTTATCTGGGTGAATGGATGCCTTGCCTGTAATTATGTTACTAATAAAAGTAGTCTGGGGCATTACTCAAGGCCCTTTACCAGTATTTGTTTTGTACTAGAGCCAGAAGAACAGCCTTCCCCCTTCCCTCCCCTCTGCCTGCTGTATGCAACACTCTCACCTGCAGACTCTGTAGGAGAGTCTTTTGATGAAGCCGACTCTTCAGATGGACTGGAGCCTTCTGGAGACAGCTGCAGCGATGCAGGAAGAACTCCCCCATAATGAGCAAGGGTTTGGGAAGCTAAGTGAATGTTGCCTTTAAAGACCTTTAAAGCCTGCTCTGCTGACTCACGGCTGAAACCCATATACATCAGCTACAGGAGGGAAGGAAGAAAAATAAAAATAAGAAAATCTGGAGAAATCCAAGCTCAGCCAGCACCAGGGTCTGACAGGAATTTGACTCTGCATCTGACACAGAGGCAAACACTGCATGCCATGAATTCCAGGACACCGATTCTGGTTTACTGGAACAGTTAACAACAGGGTAGTGACTGATTAAAGGAATGGGGATGTTGAGCATAAATCAAGAGCCTCTTGTTTAATATCAGACCAATTCTTTTTCTGTTTTTCAAAAGGAAACTTCAAAGCACTCCAGCATATCAGAAGCATGCACATGCTATTTACTTCTAGTACTATATAGTTTTCTTGCCTATCTGTCATTGATTATGTAGCCACACTAATTACTGAAAAGAGCTTTTCACATTGCCTATGATGAGACACATTCCAACTGTTTCCCTTGTGTGCTGCAGTGTCGAGGGACTTGAATGAATTTCTCATTTGCTGTCTTTTTTGGGATAGGACATTAGAGTGCACAGACTTCACTCCACATCTGGGCATGACAGACTGATGTAACAGGCAGTGAGTACACATGGATTACATTTTAGCCTGAGTGTGACCTCACCATGAAGAGCAGATGCCAGACAAGGGAAGTGTGACAGCCTGAGTGACATGGGTCGAAGAAAATTGGTACAGTTTTGCTTAAGGA
This sequence comes from Charadrius vociferus, assembly GCF_000708025.1. Taxonomy (NCBI): domain Eukaryota; kingdom Metazoa; phylum Chordata; class Aves; order Charadriiformes; family Charadriidae; genus Charadrius; species Charadrius vociferus. Next base: position 108,556 of record NW_009649031.1, read on the forward strand.
AGGTATAATTCAGAAACAAGACAACCAATTCCTAAGAAAGAAAAAGGTCCAACTTACTTGATCAATACTTTCCTGGGAAACCTGAAACTGGTCCATGGCCACAGGATCATCATCATCGTCGTCTTCCAACAACAACTCAGGATTGTCAAGAATAAACTACAATAAAACAGCGAGGGATCAGAACAGACCAACAGAAATACATATCCATACCGAGTACTATTGTATTTAGCCCAACAGTTAATCTAAGCAAACCTCAGCCAACTTAAATGATATCTTGGGCAGGGAAGCGGAAGTTCAGTCATTACACTTCAGAAAAGGTAGCTGTGAACTAACAAATACAGACTACAGAAAATAAGAACCTGCTACACAATAAATAAAAAAAGCAAACAAGTTTGTTTTTTTTTTTTTTATGTACAGAAGTACTACTCTTGAAAGCCACTTACCTGAAAAGCTTGGTCCAGGTTTCCTTGTGTATTACGAAGAGCTACTTGAGCAGCTCTCTCTGAATAGCCCATACTTTTCAAGGTGTTTATATCTTCCAGTCGTTGCCTTCTTTTAGCTCTCTCCTCCCTCCTTATCTGTGCCTTTTCCTGCAAGAACACATCCATTACAAAGCTCACTATGCATGGGAATGCTTCAGCCTTCCCCCACGCGTATACGGTTTCTTGGATATACTTCTTTGAGTTTCAATCTCTTGAGGAAAAGGGATTTTTTTTTTTTTTTTAATACAGACTGCGCTGCTAGACACTTGTTACTAAATAAAGTTGCATTTCCATGAGCTAGCACTGTTGCCATACTTCCGCTCTGCAGATCGGATCTTACGCTATCACAGCTATTATAGGCCCTGTGTGGTAAGTGATAAACCCGTTTGGCAGATGGGCCTGTAGACAAGACTTGCCAAGGACATACAGTCAGAACTGGGCATGGAGCCAAGGAGTTCTGTTCAGCCCTTCTCTCAGCCGTTTGACTTTTCCATCCACATTTCACTGTCTGAAGTCTAGAAGTGTCACCTCAGCTTACCAAACATAACTTCAGGCACTTCAGATCTAGACAACACTTTGCTTTAGCACCAAAAAAACCCCAACCCCAACACCCAAACAGAACACCTTTCTCCCCTCCTGGATCTTCCAAATCCAAAACCACAGTCAGTGTAACTTGACAGTCACCCTCACAGCACTTTATTGTGCAGCCTCTTGTCTTTCAGACCAGCCAATCCCAGGAGTGACAACTTGATCGTGGTGGTTTTGTTCCCATTTGGAGCATTGCTGTCTAGCAAACACTGGTACAAAGTCTTCCTATACACTTCTGTGGTACAACCACAGGTCTTCGGCTCTCTCATTGCATCCATTTTGGGACAGAGCTTCCCTTGTTCTATTAAGTTTTGGTTTGAAACTTGTGGTAACAGACACCAAACCGTTACACTAACGGTGCCAAAGCATGATAATCAAAGTCCCTAATTTAGCACCACATCACACAAACCATGGTCTTACAGACACCCCAACTAATATGATCCTTGATTTAGTTCTTTCACTGCACCAAATCTACGAGGGTGGCGAGACACTGGAACAGGCTGCCCAGGGAAGTTGTGGATGCCCCATCCCTGGAGGTGTTCAAGGCCAGGTTGGATGGGGCTTTGGGCAACCTGGTCTAGTGAGAGGTGTCCCTGCCCATGGAAGGGGGGTTGGAATTTGATCTTCAAGGTCCCTTCCAACCTAAACCATTCTATGATTCTATGGTACCTCTCTCCTGTTGGTGATAAGATTGGCAGCGTGCTCCACATTCCCCTGGCACGCTCGCAGTGCAAGACGAGCTTCTTGTTCGGAGAATCCCAGAAGCGAGAGGCGATAAACTTTATCAGGATCTACGGATAGCTCTTCATATAAACGAGATGCCTGGATATAGAAAGGACAAAATAGTACTACTTACACTGTTGCCAACATACAAAAAAAAAAAGTCTCCCCATTTTTCTGAGCAAGCAAAGAACAGGGAGAAGGTGCAAGACAGCACCCAAACACAGGAGCTAGTGTGAACAACTTGAAAGTTTTAGTTAATGGTGTCTTACCTTCTGAATATACTCAGCAGCCTCCTTTTCTCTGCCACTGTGATAGTGTCCTATCCCTTGAAGGAGGTAAAGCCGTAGAAATAAAACCTTCTCACGACCATAGCTTCCCTAAAGAATTGTTTAAACAAGGGGGAGCGGGGTGGGGTGGGGGGAGGGCATGTGGGTAGAAGCATATGGTAGAACATCAATTCATTATGACTAGAACACTTTACAGATTTAAAGAAGAGACAGTCACTAATATGTCACAGTGTGCAGATAAAGTATTGAGTCTAAACCACTGATGTCTGTGCATATAAATGCATGTTTGCCATGACCTTTGTGTTGGGTCCAATGCTTTCACTGTGCTGACAGTTACACAACTAGATTACAGGCTACGGAGATACGAGAAAACTTTAAACTTCTACAAGTCAGTCTTGTAACACTTGAACAGTAACTGAGTATATGTAGAAAAAAACCAAAGCCACCCTAATTAAATGAAAACCAGCATACTTTGATATCAATAAGTCTTTCATGGTTCTCCCCATAGCACCTCTGGAAGCACCTCTGTGCTGTGGAGAGCTTTTTCTCTGCATCGTCCAGGCAGTCCAGCTGTTCCAGGCGGAAGTAGCACCACACTATATCCAGCTGCAGTACTGCATAATTATCAACGGTATTCAGCAGTTCTGTGCTACACTCACTGGAAAATAAAACAATTATTGGTTTTCTAGGAGGGGTTCTTTATTTTTTCCATGAACTTTTTAACACTAATAAAACATGCTGGAAGTACGCATACTCACGTATTTAAGAACACACACACTTCATAATTGAGGTAGCAAACTGAAATCAGTGAACTTTAATAAAGCACTAATCTCCCATCATATTCACTAATACATGGGGCACTAATGATAACACTACATCTCAAAAAATTACAGTAATCACAACTCATTTTGTTACTATTTAAGACAGTATCTCTTTAAAAGCAGAATGGAATTAAACCTTGTGTGATCTTCGAAAGGATGGAGTCAACTGTCTTCCTTAATGCATGTGAACACAACGAGGTCTGTGCCAGTCTCCTTGCACATGCACACAGATGAGAAACAGATGGGGACAGTATTACTTTTGGGGATCTCAAAAGAGCAATTTAGGGCTCTGACTGCTGACAGGAAACTAATTTACCTGCAGAAACCCTGGAATGGTTACCAATCTCAGCTATCTGCTCCACCTTTTACAAGAAACTATTACTTCACAGATGCAATTGCAAATTAGTACCCATGACTGTTTCTCAAGCTACCACAATTTATAGCCCAGTACATGAATATTGACAGTTTCTGTTTATGTTGATATGAAAGATTTAATTGCCCAGCGGCAGTATCTGTTTCAACTGTTTTACATGAAGCCACCTGTCACTGCAAGTCAGAGTCTTTGTCAGCTGTTTCCCATCTGCAGAAGGGGGTGTGAAGTAATCCACAGCAAAACAGGCCCTGATTTACACGCACAGGTAGAGCTGAAGCTGTTACTGTATTTGGTTGACAGTAAAGGAAAGAGAGGCAAGGGACTCAAAAATGTTCTTACCAGAAGTGTTTATCAGCATCCAATAAATATGGTAGTGCTATTTCATAGTCTTTCTTCTTCATTAGTGCTCTGCCCTTCTCATGATAACCCATTGCCAGCACAAGTGCCTAGAAAAAAACAGATTGAGATTTTTTTGCACCTTCCCAACTCACTTTTATAACTAAACCGAAATATCTGGATAATCCATTAAAAGCCCTTGTTCTTCCTAGAAAAATACGGATGTATCAGTTCTGTACAAGCAGTACTTTTTCATGCCACTTCATATTTTTCTCTCATCTGTTAATGTTAAAATATTGTCTAATTAAAAGCAATGAATGTTACTGACACATGAAACATTGCACCAAGTTTGTTTTAAGAATGCAACCCTAGATAGACTTCCAACAATGAGTGATAAAGAGCTAAGCATTCTTCTGGGTGCTACACTTCCTAACAGCATCAAATTTTTTTTTGCTTTGCTATTATAACTATCTTGTATAATTTAACGATTCACCTCCTGCAAAACCCCAGAACCGAAAATTAAATTTTGAATGTGGCCAGAAAACACTCTACTTCCTGCAGTATGACAAATGGAAATAATATTTCTAGATAGAAACAGCCTGCAATATTTCCTTTCACCCACGTTCAATACTGATGAAATCTTGTGCACTTGAACATTTGATGCTTTAACTCTCCAGGTAAATTACTACTTTCAGCACTTCATCGGAACAGCATGCATTGTGAGAACGGACAGTTGTTATTCCAATCATCCAGAAACTCCAGATGATACAGAAAACACAGTATGCCTCCAAAGAGGCTAGGACAGCAGTTAGCACACACTGGAGCCTGCTCATTTCTTTCTTGAGGTTTTTTTTTTTTTGTTACTGGGTGTAATTCCAAGTATTTGTAAAGATTTTTATTCATCTTCAGAAGATTCAGCAATCTTAAAAGATAGGATCTATCACTATTCTTCTGCTTCAGCAGCTGACATCAAGCATGTCACTCCTCCTGTAATTCAATCCATGTGCCCAGCCACAGATATTTTCAGTTGAGAATGTGGAACTTTCTTGAATGATAAACAAATTTAAGTTTGAGAGGGGTCACAGTGCAAGCAATCTCAAAAGTATTTTTGAAAAGTCCAATTTTGAGAGACTCATTGAGTTCCCAACTGAAACCGAGACCTAATGAACAAGTTATTTCTATGTTGTTCTAGGGCACTCAAAATTTAAAATAGGTGCTAGGATGTAAGAAAGTTAAAGCTCATCTTAAAATACAAAAAACAAGATACAGACCACACAGGGGCCAGTGCAAGATTAGAGCTTCAACTAGATCAGCAATCAGAGGTCTGTCTCCAGATGACTGAAGTATTCCCAGCTGTAGAGTTCTACTTCAATTTTATTTCAATTTTTTTTCTATCAAGCAAACATCTACTGGACCCAGGGTTACCTTCCCAAAAAGTCCGACTGTATTTCAATCCCATGTTTGAAATGCTTCAGGAATCAAGCTTTAAAAAGCTGCTTTAGTAGCCCTGTAAGATACTTTTACTTACTTTTTTCGCTTGAGGAGGAATCTCGATTGACCTTCCAGTCTGATTAGCTATATCTAGATACGGAACAGAATCTGGATCCAAGTACTCCTCTGAAAGATGAGAAAAAACAATTGAAACTAAGTACGACCTTAAACAGAGTAATTCTGCTGTTGTAAGATTAAGTCAGTAAGTACATGGTTAAACAAAAAAATCAGAATTACATACAAAGGCTGCATCTGTGGTTTTTTTGGACATACCTACCAATACCGGCCCTAATCAGACAGACACGAGGAACTTTTAGAAATGTCAAAGGAAAAGACCCTGTTCATCCAGAAATTTAGATGCAACATTACGAGTTTCATGAATTGTAAATAATTTTCTGCAGAAGATGAAATCCCTGCATTTTACACAAGATAACATTTGAAATGCTTTATCAAATAAAGCATAGAATACAAATCCTGCACTCAACTGAGCTGAGTTGATAAAACTGAAAAAAATATAGCTCAGTATTTTCCTTTTCCCCACATCTTTAATGCTTATAACCAAACTGCCAATTTTGTTTTCACTTCCATCTGATTTACAATAAAAAGATGCTTTTCTTGTAAACAAAAGATAGTTAAGGAGGAATTTGTCGAGATGAAAAGCTTCTGCCCTGCAATTTTTCTCAGATGAAACAAAAGGGTTGTTAATCCTTTCTGCGCTTCACATGGCTTCACGCAGAACCTTCAGCCTGTGAGCCCATTACAGACTCCACTCTATACTCTGGCATTGTGCTGTAACTGACAGTTATGGTAAATACCTAAAAGAGGCTCTATACAGAATTTAAGGGCTGGGGTCTAAATTACCCCTTAAATTCCTAAAAGGAATCACTTCCTTCTTTTGTTCAAAATCTGATATCATAGTAAGAAACAGGCTGTCACTGACCGTTAAAAGCAGCTTTGTTCACATATTTTTGCATTTGGCAGGACTTCTTTATGTACTCAGTTTCAGTTTTTTGTTCGTGGATTTTTGAAACAGTAAAATAGAGAAGTGCTTTAAACTCACCATCTAGCAATGCAATTCATAAACACAACCTCATTTTGAAAAATTATTGCTGTTAAATTGACTATATCCCTTTAACTTAATCCACAGTTGCCAGCAATCAACATCAAATGCAATGAGAATAGAACAGCCACTTTACAGATGAGAATGACAACTGAGCTGCTCTGCACAATGAAACCATGGTTACGCCCAGCAATATATGAAATAAACTACAAAAAAGTCTGTAATGACTTATAATACATTATTCCACTGTGCTTATGTCTACAATAAATTTAAAACCTGTTCTCAAAAGTCGTCAGTCCCTTAACTGTCAAGTGCCAATTAAATAATAATTGATTCATATTATATCTTTCTCACAGTGTTTTCTGACATTCTAGTCATGTAAGAAGAGTTGAAGTAGAAGAGGAAGTTTTAGTCAACTTAAATTCCAGTTTTCAAGTAGGTAGAAACCTAGAAAAGTATAAACTGAAATCCAGCCATGGTACAGGCACTCTATGTTGAAAGTCCATAGAGAAGATAATTTTTGATACACAAGAATTAATAAACTCCCATCTTCCCCCCACAAAGAAAACCAACCCAACAACCCCCTTTACCTCTCTCTGCTAGAATTTCCAAACCCTTCTTAGTTCTTTGCATCTTGTCATTTATTTCTTTTTCTTTCTTGCATTGAAGTTCTTCTTCCTGAACTTTTCTTTTAGTTTCCTCATCACTCTGTTCCAGTTGAAGGACCATCACTTTTGCATTGTGTGTTACACCCTGGTCCGCAAGGGTTTTGCCTGCAAAATAGTGTATGATGAATACAATCCAAATACTCTATTCGTGAAGACAGACCGTTTTACAACGTACTGCCATTGGGGGGAGAACAACACCCACAAACAAAACAACCTGAACAGCCCCTTGCCTTACTCGCACTGTACTGAAGAACTAGAGTTAATGACTAGATTCAAGAACTCAATCAAAACCCCTACCAATTACTGACATTGTCAGCAGAAACTCAGAAATTAGAATCAGACTTACATCTTAAAAGTGCTTTTTAAATGACTGGTATGTGTCTTTGCTTGCTTTTTTCAAAACATTCAAAAACTACAAGTTTCTATTTCACTTAATGGATCTTCAGGCAAAAACTGGAATAACAACATGTCCAGGATCATACACTGCAACCGTAACAGGATAGAGGAACTGGAAATTGAATCTGAGTTCCTATTGTCAATTCCATGACTATTTCTGACATATTCTAAGGGAAATAAATGTCAGACGGATGTTTAGACCATCAAATAAAGAGAAACCTGCTGTCATCACTTCCCACAACATGTCTGACAAATGGAACATGTATAAAGCATTATAAAAAGGTTTTGAATGCACTGTTATATAATATGGTTTTGGAGGAAGTGTAGGGTTTCTCTTAAATGTGCATTTTCAGTGTTTCAACACTTGAAAAATGGATTTGCAACATTTATTACAGGATTCCTATAATTACTCTAATTCTATCTAACAATTTGAATCACTATAATTTATTACACTTCCTGTAGAGCAGAACCTTACAAATACAATTGCTATTCCTTGGGAACTCCTGAAATTAACAGAGTTGCAAGAATTTTTTCTTCTGAGAATCAGCAACCAGAATCTTATTATACAACTAGATACATACCCAGGTCGAGCTGCTTCTTATTTATGATTATTTTGATAGCATCTTCTTTTAATGCATGTTTCTGTGCTATCCTGTGAAATAAATCATTCCATCCATGAATATAAATTTATAAAGCTATACAATATTTCTGTTAGAATAACAATAAAACTTAAAAATGAGTATGCTTGAACTGGCTTAGAACTTTTGTATAGAAGGCTGCAACAAGAAAGATAACATCATCAGAAAGTTTTGTCTACCATATAGGGAAAATTTGGGATACAGAAACAGAAAAAGCAAAACAGACAGAAAAGAATCTGATTTCATTAGGCTTAAAAACACAAAAGGAAGAGAAGCCAGTATTCACCGTTCAGAAGACCTGCCTAGTTACAGATTTGGAACACTGATCACTAGTGCCTTCTCGGGTACTTGCTGGGGATTTACAGAGAACTATCTTCTTCCACAGTTGCAACTTCCCTGTTTTCTATCTGTTAAACCACAGCTTCTTACATGAAGAACTGCCCTGCAGGGACACTGGACATCCGATTCAGACATACTCAACAAACATACATGCTAAGAAAAAGCTTAATCGAACAAATAGTGCTCCATTTGTCTTTTTTTTAGTACTGTATGACATTGTGCTATCTAATTAGAGAAGAACCAAGGGTGATTACACTTACTGCGATCTGAGCTCCTTGCCTGTGACGAACAGGTTAGTTTCCAGTGGGATTTTTCTGCTCTGTAGTAATTATATTGGGTGGGGGAAAGGAGGAGGGAAAGGGGAACAAAAAGCACGATATCAAGATACTTTGGACATTTTCTTCATTGTTTTACAACAACTACAATTTCTTTTTCAAATAATAATCATGTTAACAGGGTTATGGTTGAGCACACATATTAGTAATTTCTGCGTAGGGAGTCTTCTACTTACTATACAGCACTAAAAATAAGCGTAACAGCAGAAGATTCAGAATTCAATAAATCTAAATTCAGAATCAAACAATTTAAACTGACTAATTTAATTATGCACTTCCAATCTTAACTCTGCTTTGTAATTATGCCACTCACCTGTGACTGGCTAAGTTATGATTAATTCCTATTAGTGACTCTGGTCCCAGATTAGATAAACTGGAATTTTAAATTAATTAATTCCCCTATGCCCAGTAGCATTGTAAAGAGGAATTACGAAACTATTTAACTGCATGGCAATCACTTAATACCCGCTACCCGTTAGTCCATTATATTCCCTTGTAATTATTTTTCACTACAAGAGAAAGAACAACTGTGATTGTGTGTTGTATTTTCAGTATTCAGCAAAAGAATAATAAAAGTCCTTCTGAAGCATAGGTTACCATCTAAGATCTTCTTCAGAAAACAAACCACCATTGCCCTTTTCCAGAGTGACCATTCACTTCTGCTGCTGGTAAGAATATTACAAACCCTAAGCACCCCTAAAAGAAATTCTCTTTCGCTGTTCTCAGAGTGGACAAAGACATACAGCATTGGGGAAGATGCTGCTCCTGCACATGATCAAAACTTGGAAGTGACTGGAGATAGTTGTTGTGCTTGCTAGAGACTGTTTTTAAGGGGGAAATATTCCCAGTTAAGAGGCTTTATGCTAGTAAGAACGTAACCAAGGGCCTGCTCTGTCCTGTGACCAACCTGCACAGCACCCTTCACATCCATATGGTTGGATCCTCTTGACCTTCAAAGCAGAGCAGCTGCATCCAAAGTGCTGTTTGAGATCAGTCCCTGGCCCACGTCAGCCCTCACACTGTGCCTGGGCATTGCTTGGCAGGATACCAGGGGGCTGCACTAAGCGGCATCAGAGCCAACGCTAACAGCTTGACAGTCCATCAAACAGCTGCCAGTGTATCCCCTACCTGTGTTTAGCTGACTAGCACAGATGTAGCCACAGAATCCGGCATGGTGACCAGTCTGACACTGATTTGATTAGATTCATATCATTATTCTGGCATATTTTATTCATTAAACTAGAGGTTGAAGTCCAGCTTTAAAAGGACAAGACTTAATTCAGTTCTATCTTTGTGAAGCTTTTAGGAACCTGACTTTGAAAAGAACAGGTAAGTACCACCACCACAGAAAATCCTGCTTCTCGTTTCCAAGTTCAAACACCAGACATGCCTATTTCAAAATAAGTTTAGTTAGCTGCCTGGGCTGGATAATGTCATCACTGTAAGAATATTGCCACACGTCATGGTTAAAAGCTAAAGATCTTTTCACTGTTATCAGCTGTACATGTTCAAGTTCAAGTTGCTTATTGCACTTAAAGGGATTTTTTTTTTTTTAAATTAAAGCTGCCATTTAAACAAAAGCTGTGGTAATATAGTGATATTCATATGCTAATTCAGCTTTAGCTATTCTACAATTGAAAAAATACACCTGCTCTTTGCCACTAATGTGAACAGTTGCATCAGAAGGAATCAAACTGAACTAGATAGACACTTAAATCTAATTTACTTTTCTTAATTGAAAGAAAATTTCTCATTACATCCTAAAGGGAAGACAATTACTGATCTCCCAGTATTATACTACTTTGCCATGATATTCCCACATACCCAGGAAGCTACCACAGTAACTCCCCCCCCATTTTATATACCTAACAAAGATCTCATAAAACACCTGAAAAAATTTGTGTTGGATACATATCTAGAACTCAAAAGGCCGAAGTAAAGCTACTTATCCCGACTTTTCTGCAATGTCACTTACTTTTCTACGAGGCAGATATATATCAAGTCTCGCAATCCCAGTCACTTTAAAATTTTCATTTCCTGTTCCACGCTCAATTGCTTTACACCTTATTTCTTCAAGCATATTCTCTGTATCATTCTCATTGATATTCAGCTTGGATGAATATTTTTGTACAAGCTCCTAAGAAAACAGCAAGAAAGACTGGGAAAATGCACTAGCAGGATGACATGGAAGATGCATGACATCAAATCAGAGAGAATATTTACCTTCATCTCTTTACCAGCTTCTTTTTTTTCGTTTGTATATGGTGGTTTCCATAGCTGAATTTTGTCCTCTCTTAAGCAACTTGTCAGTTTTGCTATTAAATACTTCTTTTGCGCCATTCTTTTAAAACAAAAGCAAAACAGAGGAGAAGAAAGAAAAATAATAAATCTTTTAATTTAGCTTTCCTGTACCAAGATATTGTACTTTTTCAAGAATTGTAGGTGACATTTTGGAATTCTGCAAAAGTAAGTTGAGTATAAAATGCATTCCATGCATTTTGGTGAGGAGGGGAACCAGAGCCCCAACTATAATAAAAAACTGGAAAAGGGGTGAAACCTGGAATACAGCAGGGATAATTCAGATGCCCCTATGTTGGGCCTTGCCATTTCAAGAGAAATTAAACTTCTTCCTAACCCCTCAGGCCCAAAACTGAACCAGTACTCAAGGTGGGGCCTCACCAGTGCCAAGTACATTGGGATGATCACTGCCCCAGTCCTGCTCACCACATCATTCCTGATACAGGCCAGGATGCTGTTGGCCTTCTTGGCCACCTGGGCACACTGCTGGCTCTTATTCAGCTGGCTGTCGACCAACACCCCCAGGTCTTTTTCTGCCGAGCAGCTTTCCAGCCACTCTTCACCAAGCCTGTAGCGCTGCAAGGGGTTGTGATTTACGCCTTACCCCCCCAGTCTCAATCATTTGTCAAGCAAACAAGTTTATACACTCAAGCTATACAGTAGCATGAAATGCTATTGTAAAATTCTGGTATGACAACAATGACATCGTGGGTGTCACTTTTCATATTCCAAGAGATACTCTTCCTACTCCCACTGCAAAGCTAGAGAAGATACAAGCAATATAAAGTGCAGAGGCCAAGATCAGAGATGAAGTGTATCGTAAATCTGCACCAAGCATTAAAGTACCCGTCACTGGGGAGAAGATGATAGTGAGGTAAGAGTTTAGACTGAATTCATCACCAAAAGTTACTCAGCTCAGAGAAAGCAGCAACCACTGAATCAACATGCCACTGGAAAAAAAAAAAAAAACAAAAAAACCCCACCACCAAACAAACCAAGAAACAGAGAAGGCAGAGAGAGGGGGCAAGCAAAGGCATATGCAGCGATATCAACAGAAGAAAAATCAAATAAAATCTACGTGCATATTAAAGCATGAGAGACTTGGCTTTTGGACACTGGGAATCATATGGAAGAAGCTGTCCTTTAATTTATACAGAAAAGCATTTAAAATGTTGGCATATATGCACTAAGGTTGGCACTGAGTTTTGATTAATCAGTTTCACTTTTCTTTCAGATTGGCTTCATTTTCTCATTCTTGTTTATTAGCACACTGCTCTCAGCAGAAAAGAAGAATCAAACATTTCTATCCATGTTTCCAGTTTCAAAGACTGTTCTTTGCTCAGAAAAACGCTATTCAAGAGCAAAAAATCATAGGCAAACAACCATTGTGCGCTAAGTTTACCAGTTAACCTTACCTCAACCCCAGCTTTAGCAAGCTATGAAGAATCTTTGAACACTGCAAAGACAATAGTCTCTTCTAAAGAGGAGTCAGAAGGATTAACTGAGCAAGTGGATGGTTTAAGAGTGCTAATTGATTGCTATAATTTGCATAGTGTCTGTCCAAACTAGGAGAGACTACCACGCGCTCTTTTTCTTGCTGGGATGATGTTGGTGTTATTTTAGGGCCAAAGCAAAACACGGCATTTACCAAGCAGAAAGCAACAAACATGCTCAATTTTCAAAAGATTACACTGAAGTTATTAATGCAGCTTCCCCCCTTTTCCAAAACATGGCAGGCAATTCTCATGAACAACCCGTAACAGTAATTTTCCCACTTTTAGGTTATGCTGAAGAACCATTTTATAGCTATAATTCTACTTGACATTAAGAAACAATAAAGGTATCCATGGCTTTGAGTCAACCAGATAAAGTCTAAAATTGCAACCTACACTTAAGACTGAATTGTAAATACAAGTGGCACTTATAAATTGGTCATTCATCTTTTTATCAATATCATTTTACAGATTCACAAGTTTTTGATTTCTTACTAAGCTATTAAAACGGAAAACACCACTGCAGTCTCCAATTAAACTTATTTCCAACCCTCTATTAAAAAAAAAAAGTTCTGCTTTCACAAAGACAAAAGTTATCATTTTATATGTTATCACTTTAACACAAATTCGTATTTAACTGCAACTAAATTGCAAAAGAATCATTAGCAAAAACATTTCAGACTTACTTTTCCATCAGCCAACACCGCAAGTGCTCCTGACACTTTCGCTTTCAGTAAGAGTTGAAAGGGACTTTCCAAAAACTAATTTCAGTAAACAATCAGGGGTATTTCCTAAAGGCTATTTTGAATGCAAGAATGAGTTCTTGGTAATTAAAATGTCATCCTCTAAAGCCAGTTAGTCTTATATATGACATAGAAGAAAACAATTACAGAAATAAGCTTAAAAAGCTAAATTAAGGAGGGAAAGAAGAGCGAATTCTCAGAGTGGTTTACTAACAAAGCAGTATGCATTAGTTTTTCCCAAAGACAAGGCGGTAAGCTCCGTGGTGCGACCATGGTACATCCCCCATGGCTAAAGGAGGGGTAAGAGACAGCAGCGGGGTGATGTGCGAATAAACCACGGGCCACCGGCTCAGGGAAGAGATGGCAACCCAAACACTGCCAGTCCCAGCCTGGGGCATCCTTAGGCCTCCCCAAGGCACATCCAGCCTCTTCCCCACCTCGAGAGCACCGAGGCCACGAGTCACCGGTGTCACCGGGGGGGGTGTTAAGCCCGGCCACGAAGCCGCCACCCCTTCCAGGCTGCACTAAAACACGGCGGCTGGGGAGTACCCGGGCAACCCCGGCAGGAGGCTCCCAAGGCGGCAGCGGAGCTGATGCAACTAGCCCCCGGGGCAACCGCAAGGCGGGAGGCGGCCAGGCCGGGCCTGGCCGGGCGGGCACGGCGGGAGCCCCGCCGCCTCAGCCCTCGGGCAACCCACCTGCGCCCCGCGGCGGAGGCCGAGCCTCGGGACCCAGGCGGTCTCTGAGGGGAGCTCGGGCCCGGCAGGGGCCGCCCTCCCTGAGGCGACGGAGCCGGCAGCGGCCGGGGCGGGTCCTCGGTCCCACCAACGGGCGGGGGCAGGGCCACGCGCAAGCCCCACCCCCTCGGCGGCGCCGGCGCGCGCTTCCCTGCTCACCCGCCGCTCGTCTTGCGGTGGGGGAGTGGGATGGGCGCGGAGGGCGGGGCCTATGTGTCCCTCACACCCGCCGTTGATTGGCGGGGGAGAGGCGGGCTCCTACGGAAGCCCGGAAGGGAGAGGGATATGGGAGTGAGGCGGGTGCTTGTCACGTGGGTGAAGCCACGCTCCGCTCGCCATCTTAGCGGCCTGCCCTCACTTGGCGGTGAGGCGTTTGTAGGTTTTGTGATGCTCAGGGGGAGGTGCCGCTGTCCCCGTACTGTCTTATAGCCCAGCCTGGCTTGCTTGTCCCCAGGGAAGTGGTGGTGGGGGTCTCCAAAGCGCTTGGCTACCTGAGCGAGTCTCCTTTCCAGGAGGGGTAGGGGCCTGGAGGAGGCTGAGCATGCTGCAGCCATCCCTCAGCTGCCGCCTCTGTATTTGGGAGATAAAAGGGCTGAAATTCCTGTCAGTGCTGGGAGGGAGCATTTCCCAAAAGGTTGAGATGCTGTGAAAGGTGCCAGGGAGGATGGACACATGAGGTTTTTTTTCTGTTCTCTTTGAGGGCAGCAGTGTTCAGGGTGAGCATTTGCGCGTGGGCTTCTGTTTCCCCTTTGGGGGCGGTGGGCAGGCTCTTGCCTGGTTGTGGTGCTGTTTAAAGTTAACCTGGGTTCAGAGACTGCGCTGGACGAATACATGGGGTGTGTGTGGAAAATCTGGTACTAAACACCACCTCACGCTGAGATGGTGCTGGAGTGTCACTTCTAGTACCCATAATGCCCTGGCGTGGGAGCAGGGTAGGTGGCCACACAGATGCTTGGCTGTACAATGGAGGTGGCTCAGTGTTGGTTTGCATACGAGGCCCTCAAAGGGTTGGGGCTTGTTCCTGGTATCTTTTTGGTGCCTGTAAAAGGCATAGGTGTTCTTTTAATGGGTTGCACCATAAATAATTAACTCCTGTGGGTTAGTTCTTTCATGTGGCCAGCTGTCCCAGCAGGAAAGGGATTTTATTCTAGCTGCTCTGATGTGTGACTAAAAACATTGCACTGGAGTATTTATTCCAGAATGGATGGGCCTGCAGGACTGTGCTTTTGTAAAACATTTTCTTTAGGCAGTCATGCAGACTAAGTGGCGATGCTGCATACTGCAGCTTTGGAAATGGGAACCCTGCAGGTATCATAAGCTTGTGAGCAAGAGACTGAACTAGAATTTCAGGATTCCAGGTGCCCCTACATGCATAATTCAGTCAAGTTTGCTTGCTGATAAAATAAGGGTAAACTTGCTTTTATGGCTGTCTTGAGTTCAGTGCTTGAAACTTAGCTGAAGCTATGGTAACGGAGTGATTAAAGTAATTGTCCCATGATCTCTAAACATGAAGAAGCTAACCGTTAAGTGTTTTCAAAATCAGGTGCACTTGAAAACTGGAACTTTCTATAGTTGCAAGTTTTCCATTCTTTCTCATATTTCCCTGTTTAATTGCTATTATAGCTGCTTTAGTAAAAACAAGTTAATTTTCTCATTAGGCAATGTGCCTGCGTGATATTTCAGTGTCTTGAAATGCAAGTATAGCAACTTTTCTCATAACTAAAACTACTCCACTATCAAATAAAAAATTTAATGAAATTGTTCTTCTTCTTTAATGTCCTTGGAAATTAAATTGAAAGACTTCTCCAAAGGCAAAAGAACTTTTCTAAAAAAGTTCCAGTCAGTACAAAGTGCAGTGATGTGCTAGAGAAGCTTCTGGAAAGGATAAAGTGTTTGTATGAAAGCTCTTACAGAGGAGTGAGTTAGTTATTCCATACATAAACCTGCATTGAGTTTTAAATCAAGGTATTCAAGATCCGTGTTTAATTAAGATAACTAATTCAAAGCACTTTAAAATCAATTTAAAAGTGTTTGCAGAAAATAATATCACTAATTTCGTTCCAGTGGGTTTACAGAGTAGGTAAGTGGCTAGGTAAGGTTATAAACTTTCTGTGATACTGATTTAAAAGATTTAAAAGTTTAAGTTGCATTCACTGAAATGTTGTCGAGTGTATCATTGCAAGTATCTAGGCAAAATGATCTTGAATTAATTTTTGAATAGTTTTACTAGTGGCTTCCTGCTAACATAGGATTTTTCTTTTAGTTATTCCTTTAGCTTTGTCATCTACAGACTTGGAGATACAACAGAAGTAACACTCCAATATAATGATAGTCAGGAGTACAAATCAGTATATGCTGTAATCAGCAAGATAAGTAAATAGAAAGCTAATGTGTGCTACATACTTAAGAAAAATTCATTGTCATTTGATATTTCCCTCAAGGTAGTTTCTTGTTTCATATGAGCTGGTTGTTACCCAGTATTTTCTTGCTATTATTCCTATACCTATTACACATACCTTTTTTATCTTTTTTGTTTGTTTGTTTTCTTTCTAATCTTTCTTTAAATATTGTAACCACTGTGAAGAAAAAAAAAAGTATCTATGATTCTTTATGAATGCCTTGTGCCTACCCAGAAGTAGAAATCGGTATTTGAGGTGGAAACTGATCTGGGTGGACCAGTTAATTGAAAACCTGAAAAATCACGATGAACACCTTTTCCCAAACCTATGTCTTTGTTTTGCTGCTTTTACTGAGTATGAGTGGAAAAGTTTTCAGGAGTTACTGTGGTGTACTCATTGCTATTAGTAATAGCTACTGCTTTTCAGTGCTGTCTTAAGGACTGTCACTTAAGGGACAGGTGCCTGTCTGCCTGCTGGTGGTGGCTGGATTGGTGTGGGACACTACAGAGTTTGGGTCTGAAACTGTTCAGTGGCGTAGAGAAAATGATGTTTGGCCAGAGGGACTGAAATAGCATTATATTCCATCATATTTTTTTATATTTTTGTGGACTTAACAAAGTACTGTGATACACTTACAGCTGTGAATCTCCTGCAACGGAAGCGTAGGCTCTGACTGATCTGTGCAAACACCTCCAGATGTAGCATCCTCCATCAAACACAGGAAAAGTCAGTTGAATTGTATGAAGGATTAATGGTTTAAAGTTGTGTTGGATGCAAAGAAAATGGTAGTTTCTCTTAGAAATGGATGATGCTGCTCTGTCTTTGACAATAGGATTTTATTTGCACATTAGTATTAACTCTGTTTCCAAGATAACTTATGAGGGGATGGTTTATCTTTTGTGCTGAAAACAGTTTGTGTTTAGAAGGACGTAAACCACTGCTGAGCATCTTTGGCATTTTTTTTTTCTCATTCTTTTTTTGAGTGTGGATGGTGTGATGTTGAGACCACGGTGTTAACTGGGGATGTGTGCTTGCAGACAGTTCACAGGGATCATGAAGAGCTTTGTTGGCCATCCACCTGACCCTCATTTTACTGTCCTTTCAGCGCTCAGGTAGATACGGAATGCTTCAGAAGAACCAGTGGCTGCCAGGTGTATAGCTTGAAATTAATGTCGTCATGAAATGGGGAGACATTTCAAGTCTCCAATTTTTCTGAAGCTTACATTTGAAAAGGAGACCTGTCTGAATACTTACAGCCAGAAGTGGGTGATATGTAGCTTGTGTTTTTGGCATTGAAAAGCACCTGCAAAAGAGGGTCTCCTTCCTCTAAAGATCTTGCAGGAGGGAAGATCAGAAATAGCTACTTCTAAAAACTTGCACAGGTTTGTGATGCAGTTGTGCCACAAGAGAAAATGTTAAACCATATCTATAAGAAAATAGTTGTACTACTATGGTTATATTTCTGTAATTGAAATTGTTATATCACCTTTGTGTGCGTACAGTTGTAACAGCAGAAAGATGTCTTATACTTCTGGTAAGAAAGGTACATTGATATAGGGTATCGAGGAGCTAAGTAATTATTTCAGACTTCTGTTTTCTAATGAAATACTGGGGATATATGGGAACCAACAATATGTTATTATAGAATTTATAGATAAGAAAAAGGTGACATTTACTAAATCCATTAAAAAAATAACAGAAATGAGCAAAGGCGTTATTCATTTATTTTACAAATACACAAAATAGAGTATCGTGAATATCTTTTTTCAAGGAAAGTGAAGAATGAAATCACACATTAAGTATACCAGTCACCTTCAATGCTGTTTGATTTGTTACTTATTGTCTAATTAAATCATACCATACTGAAATTTAGCCTACTTGCTTCATCAGTAGTTCTACTAGTCTTTGCTACAGCTCTTTCAAATATTTCAAATATTGCTGTGATAAAATCTTAGCTTCTAAAATCAGTAATGTGAAAATAATGGGGAGGGCGGGGGGGAGGATAAAATTGCTCCTATATCTCAAGTGGCAGAAGTGAGTATCTGTCATTGCAGCCCAGCATCTTCGTGGAAAACATCTCATTTCACACTGTACTGTAAAACAATGGATCATATAGTGAGGATCTTCCTTGGCTAATAAAAGTAGTAGACCTTCAGCAGGTCAGTCAGTGTGACGAGGAAGACTATTTTGCTATTTTAAGTTTCAGTCAAGTTTTTGACTTATGTATTACTGTATGTCTTTATTGTGAGACGTATAGTCCAAGCCTCCTTGCTGCTTCAGATATTCTGGGCCCTTTTTTGTTAGGGAAAGGGTAATAGTTTAGTTTGTTGCAGGCTGGTGTGCATTTTGTAAAAGAAATATGTTGATTTGACCAGGCTGCTGAAGTGGCTGATTTCAGTGGAGGCTTTTGGCAGGCGCTTGCAGTGTTGCAGCCACTCTCTTTGCTGAAACTGTCCAATGTGCTTGAACTTCCCAGTTGACTGAGTGTGGATGGTTCACTTGCTCCTTCTAATTCGTTGGGTTGCAGTGTGCTGTTCCCCTTTGAAATCAGTCTCTGATTGTCAAAACTGCATGGTCTGTTCTTGCAGTGGGAAAGATCCCAGGGAACCCCGCGACAAGGGGCTTGCACCAGGCGGTGGATTCCCAGGTGGGTACGCCATGGTGAGTTGTCTTGTATGTTGCCACTGCTGGTCACCTCCAGTCTTACTTTTCTGACAGGAACACATTCTGTAAATGACTTTGATCTTCTCACTTTTTTATTAATTAACACAGCATTGACCATTGATTCTGGGAGAGCAGATTCGTGTTCACCTACAAGAGAAATGCATGTACGCAGGTTACTATGGTGGCAAAAATTACAGGTGTAATTTCTGTGGCACAAACTCAACCGAAGAGCTTTAACAGATGAGTTTATGTGTATTCTTTCCATCTGTGGCTGAGAGGAGTGCAAGTTCTTTTGATGCCAGGTTATAGAGTAGAAATATTTCATGCTTGGTTTTGCAGTTCTGAGGACATAAATGGTACCCTAGGGTTAGTCAAATGAAAATGGAGATTTATCAAGTCAATATTGATCTAACTGGTACTTTAAGACTCATTAACAACACAGATTGAGAATTGACTTCCAGTAATTAATTGCTTGTAAGCAAAAATTCGTAAAGTGAGCAGGGACTTGCTCTCTGTGTTGGTAGGTGCTGTGATTTGAAAGACAAAAATGTTCTGTTTGATACTGTTTGAAGTTTGTATTCACAACTTAAAAATACCGTGACCACTTCTAGATGAAACAAGTTGTGAATTTCTTTCTTCTTTTTCTTAATGAGGGATCATTGACGTATAGGCTTGTATTTTAATATTTACTGCAATTTTACTATTGTCGTCAATAAATGGTGTAAAGTAAATAGCTTATAGCACTAGTGTTGCCTGAATGATTGCTTAGAGGAAAAATCTGCTTGCTCCATGAATGGTATGGAGTAGCTGTAAGAGTGGGAGAGAATCTGGTCAGTGTGAAAGTTACTGTTAGAAACGTATAAGAAATTAAGAATAGAAATGCTAATGCTACTTTAATTACATGTAGCAGCCATCAAATTACTGAACATGATGGGCTTTCTGTGCCTTGAAAATTAATAGAAACTGAACCATTACACTAAAGATAAACGGTGCTGTTGACATTGCAACTACTAATGAAATATACTTAAGTTAGTATAAATATATTTTAAAGTAGGAGTTTTACAAAATGCTGACCTTATTTGCAGGGTTGGGTTATAGAAGCTGTGTCTGTTGCGGTATGAGTTATGGAGCATATTAAAGTGAAAAAAGTTGCCATAGAGGAGTGCTGATTATATTCTGAAACAGAATAACTGAATATCCATTTTAAAAGAATTGTAACCCTGAATTTGAAATGAAGCTGGTTTGAATGGGATGCTGCCTTTTAAAAAAAGCAACAGCACAACTCCCCTTTTATAAGTGTCTTTCATACCATTGTGACAAGGAAATATTTGAAGATGTCACACCCAGCTGATTTACTGGCAGTAAATGAACCTGTACAACAGGACTTCAGCTAAGGAGGGGCTGTCACTGCTGTCTTTGGCTCCCATTGCTGAAGCAACACTACCAGTGTGGTATCACAGATTTTTTTTCTGCTCCCTGGGTTGCCCGTGTAGCGTTGATCTGATAAGAGCTGATTTGCAGCCTGGATCTGGGAGTAAGAACTGAGTCAGTCCATATCTTCTGCTCTCCTGCAGTGTTACCAGGAGAAGGGAGTCTAAAGCACATGCGGAGTGTAGAGATATAGATGTGTTTGTGCATATGTCTATACAGTGAAGTATGCTAACAGAATTTCCTAGGGTGAAACCATTCATAGAGATAGGAACACACAGTTTTCTATCATGTAACATTGAGAATCAAAGTTATGACTAGACTTCATCCAGGAAGCTTGGGTGTCTACAAAAAGTCCACTTGCAAAATAGAGCCCTGTGTGTTCTGCAGAACAGCACAGTATAGCACCAAGCTACAAAAATCAGGGCTTGTCCTCCATATGTGAGAGAAAAAGCAAGAGAGAAAGAACTGAGAGATGGAGGTGATGCAGCTTTGCATGTTCTTGTGGATGTAATTGCACTCTTGGTTGAACTGGCATTGATAAGCAACATCAGGTTTTATCTTGAACCTTACGAAGAAGGTCTTCAGGAGAATTATGAATTGGCTTGAGTTGATCAGAGAGTTCAAAGTAAGGCATTTAGTCCAGTTTTAATAGTCTGGACTGATTTTGAGTTCAGGTTTGATTTGATTCCTTGGCTACAGGTGCAGCACACAAAATTGAGCAATGACCTCTGATAGAAATGTGAGAGTCCTGAACCACTATGTATTGAATTAACACACATTCAGTACTCTGTAAACTTCTAAAGAAAACTTTAGTTAGACAGATCTTTGGTCTGTTTATTTTTATTTCTTTTTTTTTTTTTAAGATGTGCATAATAGCCATGTTGCAGGGTTGTTTACCATTTGGCCTTTTTCATGTGCTGTCATAGGTAGATACTTCTAAGGTTCTGGAGTGACAAAAGTTAATCTTATTTCAAGTCAGCTTGGGAAATTCTTGGAAGAGATTTCTGCAGTCAGAGCCCCAGTGTTTATTCTGTTATGACTGCATGCGCTGAATGCTCCCATTTAATTCCTAAAGTAAATACTGTTTTTCAGCTTCTTAGCCAATAAATAATGAATACACTACTGTATTATTCCCTAGCTGGCAGCTTTCAAATCTTGTCATGGTCTTTGTTCTCAGATAATCAGGAACAGGCAGGAGCACGACCGTGGCTGTGTGTATTGGGGAAGGAACAAAAGAAAGTTGTTTTCAGGTGACTTCTCAGTTACTAACCCACTGGTCAAAAACCTAGAAAAGTTAGATAATCTTGAGTTCTGTTTAAAGGTCCACAATTTCATGACTCTGGCAAACAGGTAGTGACAGACAAAGCTAAAAGTCCTCAAGGAAACTTGGAGTTACCATTCCAGCTGTGGTACAATACACCTGAAATGCTCAAAACCCCTGTAGTATCATGGATGGTCATCTGGTCTGTCAGGCAGGAACAATTTAGGTTTTTACTAGTTAGAACAAAGACCTTTGGCAGGGATTTTTAAAACCATGAGGGACTGAAGGTGCCCCCCTTTCATTAAGTTTGAATCTCAAGCTTTTTGTGTTTGGCCTCTGAGGTTTGTGTGTATGTGTGGGGTTGTGGTGGTGCTGTCATTGTCCCCTTTGCAGCCCAGCCATGATCTTA
>NW_009649031.1:130570-171882 GCF_000708025.1 Charadrius vociferus
TGGACCACCTTTTGGTACTAACTGGAATTTCTGGATACTTTAAGCTTGTAACTTAAGGAGTGTAGGGCAGCAAGCTATCCTGATGTGGCTGTGTTCGTTTGTGCTTGACATGCTCTTGGAAACCGATGCATAGAGCAGGTTGAATGTGCAGAGCTATGTAAGCTTTCACAGCTTCCAAACCATAGGAATGTACAAGATCAACTTTCAGGACATCGAAAACTCAGCATAACAAAGGCCCCCCAAACTTTAACTGCTTCTGACAATAACATTAATACTTTCCACACGGGTTGTTTAAAGATAGAAGTTCCATAGAAGTTCCATGCAGCAGGTTATGTTTTTTTTGTGAATGTTTTGTGTTATGTGTATGTATATGAAAATATTTGTATGTGAACTTCCAGCCCTGTTAAATTGTAAACTGTGCAGAAACTGCACAGTCCTTTCTTATGTCTTTTCTTTAATCTTCAAATGGTGTCCTTGCAAAAAATCTGCTCTGATTAAGTTCATTACATCTGAAGCTTCATTTGAATTTAATCTGAATACAGATTTCTGCTTCCTTTCTTTAACTGACTTATTTTGCTATAGCTGATTAGATGGGCTGTTTTGTCTTCAAGTTAGTTGCCTTTTCTTACCTGATAAAATAAGCTTGCATCTATCTATCTATCTATCTATCTATGTACCTGATAAAATAAGCTTGCATATATTTATCTATCTATCTATCTTTTTCCTCCTCACAGAGATGTAGATCTGTTTAACATAAGAGTTTCTAGACATTTGGATGAAAGAATATTGAAGAAGTGAATTAGTTATATAGTTCATAGTTATGTGTTTTTTTCCCCAAGTTTTTTGATGTTATAGTTTGACACAGCCAAAATCTAGAACTGCTGAAAAACAGAGAGGAAAATGTAAAGAAGGAAATAGCTCAACAAATGCAGAACTCAAGTTAAATACTAATATGAGAGGTGAATGAAGCATGTTTTTCAGAAGACAACCTCATTAATTGACTAAGTATTTTCAATATTGCTTTAGCTTGGAAAGTAAATGAAAATATATCATTGTAATATTGTAAGCAGTAGTCTAACTAAAAACTTTAATATATTAGAACGTTTCTTAATCTGTCTGACATAGGTAGATGAGTGATAACATATTGTTACTTGTTTTTCTATTTACATACTTTCCAAGCAATATGCAGTGAAAACACTTTCAAAACAGAACCTCTTGTTCAAAGCTTGTATCTTAGTTACCCACTATGACTCTTAGTATAAGTTATTTTTTAACAAAAACCTGGCTGGTGGTAGTCACTTGATACTTGCTATTGCTTCCTGTAGTCTTGTAGGACAAATTTCTTTACACAGATAAAGAAGGGAAAAAGAGACAGAAGACCCAGAATTCTTGTTCTGATGAAAGTATTCACGAGAGCAGAAATGTTACGTGCATTGCACAAATACACTGATGATAGGCATGAAGTACTTGGCTCCTTTAAGAGTTGCCATTTATGTTTAGAATTTTACTTTACTGACACAAAACCTGTAAAACCTTATCTCAGATACATTCAGCTGTTTCAAATTCATGTTAGTGTTTCACTGCTGTGAAGCTAATTGATATAAACATAAAACCATCTTTCAGTGAAATGAACAAAAAACCAAAGTGACAGAGAAGAAATTCACTTAGTACCTCTCTTGAAGCTGAGCATAGAAAGAAGAAAGCTAGGAGTTATTCAAGAATTAAAGCAATGGTCTTTACATCTACATTTGCATTGTTTCCTATAAATATAAGCATACCTGTTTTAAATACAATAATGTGTGATTGCAGTTTTTGCTTCTGTTTTATATGGTCATATTGCTCCTCAAGCAAGCTTACATCCATCTTGGTTGGCTGCTTATCACGATCTGAAGCCTGTTGCTCTGAGGTATGAGTCACTGAAAAAATACCAGTCGTGTATTTGTAAGCCTTCACCATCTGTTCCAACAAGGAAGAAAAAGTCATGCAGAAGCAGGACGTTTCCTTCATTGTGTTGGCAAAAAAAGCAAATCAAGTATGAAGCATCTGAAATCTTCCTAAATGAACAAGTAACTTTTTTCTAAGTACGGTGACTTCTTTCAGAAGTTGCGTGGTCTACTCTGAAGTTGTGGATTTCAGTCAGCCCGTTTTGCTGCAGTGCATCTGGAGCTACTGCATACAGAGTTCATGATTGTAACTGGATGGTTGGATTCAATGTTGACTTAAGGTTGTGAGCATATGAAGCTTTGCCAAAAAAAACAGTGAAATACAAAACCTCATTGAACACAGTCAGGTGCACAAAGGGGTGGGTAATACTGGTTTATGTAGTAATGTTAATTCTTAAAGGGATGCTGTCATGGTGACCTGCCGCAGACAGTAATTCCACCAAGGAAATCTTTCTTGAAGTTTCTTTCCATGTATTTTGTGTCTTTTCCCTTCCGCTCTTTCTTCCTTAACCTTCCCGTGCTTATTGCTCCTTTTTAAGAATGTGTTAAAAGTATTCAGGCCTGGGTGCAGAGTCAAAACAGTGTGTGCCAATGGCACTTGGAATGGAGAGGCTGGAGATGTGAGTGCCTTACTCTGACTTGTTCAGTTTTTCTACTTTTCTATATAATAAAATAAGCGATAGAAGTAATAATTTCCTTACTGAGAGCTGAACAAGCTCTTCAAATGCACGGCATGCCACATTTTAAAATTTCCCACGCATGTTATAGTATTATCTAATAATGAGGCAAAAATTTAAAAAATACATGGCTTTTGATCATATAAAATAAATAACAAGACTATGAACTGTATGTTTCTGTCCCTGAAATAATTCCATCTGATACCGTTGCAAGGGCCCAAAAGAGTAAGTAGTATGTGAAAAAAAGTGTAGTTAAAATAGTAGTTTTAATATAATTGTGCATTTGCTAGGTTCCTTGCAGTGAAAAACACTGCATAAAAACTGTGTGAAAGGGCAGTGTGTGGAAAGAATGCTGTTGTGCTGTGTTTTTCCAGTTACTGCCAGAAATTATGCGATGATTTGCACCATAAATGATTTACTGAATCAGGCTCAAATCCTGCAGATCTTAGGAATCCCTTTGGAAATTGTGCGTATGCAGGTGACAAGATTCTAGTTATGCAGCGCACAGAGTTCTGGTAAGGCTCAGCAGGCTCTTGTGTAAGTCTGCTGTACTTCACTTATTAGTAATTGCTTTTGCCTTCCCAGTATGCTTGTGTCTTGCAAATTGTGTCGCTTGCTGTTAACTGCAGTCTTTTTCTGCCTTAGCCACAGAAAGAGCAGTAAACATGATACTTTGTCGGACACTGTAGATGCTCTTCAAGCTAGCTTCTCTCTTGACCCTGGAGAAAGCAGGTGTCGTCTTAGGGTTGTTCTGATGCATCGTGGCTTTGATAGATATACTTTGATATCCTGCCTTCAGTAGTGACAAACACCTAGTGCTCTGTAGAAAGGAGTACCTCAATTGCCTTGTTTGTTCAGTGTTCTGAGTTGTTGGCGCATGGAGTCCTCCTGGACCTTCAGGCAGTTGGTTTATACATTGGGGCAGGAGATTTAATTAACCTCATTACAGTTTGAGCTGGCATTCAATACAAACATTATTAATGGTCATAAAAGTTACCCAACCTTTTTAAAATTCCAGTCACACTATTTGACTCGTTGACCTCCTGTGAAAGTGACTTGTGCAACCTGACTATGTGTGGCAGAACGAATTACCAGGATAGCATCCTTGAACATGAAATGTGGGCTCTGTCTTAAAAGATGTACACTTCTCATTAGAAGAGCATTTAAAATATATCGAGTTTGTATCTGATCAGAAATTATGATTATTATTAAGAATCCAGACGCCCAGCAGAACGAAGTAAATGAGTCCAGGTGGCCCAGCAGATCGCTGGAACCAGGAACAGGATTAGCTTTTCTTTTGCTGAGTCAATTCCATATACATTGCTGTTGGTTACCTTTTCAGGGAAAGGTTGTGAACGGGGCATCTTAAATCAGTCTCAAGAGGTGTGTATATATGCGTTTGTGTGTATGTGCTTTGCTATCAAGGCATGCGTGTAGTATACATGCACACACCCCCCACCTGTGTGTGTTTTGTGAATAATTTGCAACCAGGATATGATTCATAAAATGAGTTGCAGGTCTAATCTACATGATATCACAAAGTACATAGGGTTAATTGTGGTTTTGGTGTGTAGTGAGCTGATGTAACTAATCCTTGTTATGCCGCTGACACAAACTTGGAAATAGATTACCTGTGGGTTCTGTTCTTATACCGTAGTGGAACAACTGCCTTTGCACCACTAGCCTGTTTAGGTATTACTAATAAAAAAAATAATGAAATTTGTGTATTGTCATACATACAGACAAAATTATGACTTCTGTTTAAATCAGTCAATCGTTCAGTCTTCTCTAAATTGAGTTAACTTGGATCTGCAGATCACTGTATGCTTTTAAAATACGCAGCAGGTGGCACTATTGGAGTGGTATGTCTATCTTTGCCTTAGCCCTAAAATGTTAGAGGCCCCCATTTGGCTTGTAGGTTGCTGAGGAATATAAGCAGTCAAACCATTTCCTAGCACCAGTACACATATTTCCTAACAATACTATAGGTTCTGAGAATTTATTGCCATGGTTAGGTTTGTGTAAAAACTTGTCTTTCTTTAATTGAACAAACTCCTGTCAAAAACGTCATCTATGAGTGATTTTCTTTTGATTACCCACTGAAGTCTAAAGTGCCATATTTCCCTTAAGTCTGTTCTTCCATCACACAATGGAAGCAATTTTTCATTTCCTTGAGGCAAAAAAATTTGAGAATACTTAATAATCCAAAAGCAATGGCTTTTATAACTTGAAGTAGATGTTTACTGCCCTTGACCTTGGTTGCAAAACCTCATTTAAAAAGATGCAACTAATTTTATCTTATACTAATTAATTTGTGAGTGGTAAATTAGTTTTTTGTTAAAAAATTGTTTGGAGGACCTTCTAGGAATAATTGTTGATTTAAAGATAATTAAAAGTGCTCATAATGGTTAACTGACTGAATGCGCTTCGTGTAACACTGGATTTTACTGTACACCTGGGACCAGAGGTATACATGATTATTCACGTTGTTCATGTGCAGAATTATAGATATGTCCAACACTGTTCATGAAGGTTACAAAGATGGAATACAAATACCCATAGATTTTAACTGGCACTGAGAAGGAAAATCAAAGTTACTGGGATAATCCCCTTTCTCTAGCTTTCTACAGTGTCTTTTTTTTTTTTTTTAAATTTAAATGCAGTCTTGAAGTGTTTCTAAAGTGACTATTTTATTTTTAGAAAGTGTAATAACAAAAGGAAAGGTAGAAAAAGGGTGTCTGCTATTATTTGGGTTCCAGACGGTATTAGTAGAATCAGTAGTAATTGGTTACTATTTAATGAAATTTTGGATAGGAGCACATATATTTCTATTATTTGAAAGCACAACCTTAAAGCATGCCACTATTAGGGACTGGTTAAGTAGGTAGAGCACAGGACTTTCTGATGATGTAAGATTATTTTTTGGTGCTCTCTGCATGTCCATACTAATGAGATGAAGGAGCCTACGATGCAAGTTTTCAGTATGATCTCAAGATATTTCTTCTGATCTGACCTTTCATGTGTTTTCAGACACAAAGGGCTCAAGTGTGTCAAAGGGAGGGTGGCCCAGCTGTCCTTCGCATCCCTCTGGAGTTTTGGGGAGCTTGGGTTGTATGTAGTCCACCTTCACAATTCCTTGATAGTATTCTATTTTACCCCTTTTTCCTTTGGGGTCTTTATGCAAATAAAATTAGGCAGTGTGTGAGGTACATGTCAACATATTTGTATATTAAAAATTAATCAGGAATGGGTTTTTTTTAGCTGGTCTGAAAAGGTTGCCTGGTTAGTACAAGCCATAAAATGGTTTGCCAAATTTCTATTCCTTAGATCCCTGAGGTTCCCAAGTGACTGAACCTGGTACCACCGATCCAGCCCTAGTGATGGGGAGGGGTTTTGCAAAACACTGGTGTGCCCAGAATAAGGTAGAAGCTGTAGGAAGCTCTAGTTTGCTCCACCGGCACCTCTGATCCGGTGCTCTGCCTGGTTGGCTGTGAAGGCTTAAATCAAGGACACCAAGGTAGCACTGAGGATTTCATGCCTATCATCCTGTGCTTCACCTTTAATACTCGCATATCTGGCTTTGCATGTGTTGAGAACTTGGTGCTATCCAGTTCCCTTTGCAGAACCACATTCTGTTTTTTTTTTTATTTTGAGGAAGGTAAATGCAGTCACACTGAAATCGCTGGATTCATCTAAGTCAAATTGAATCGTGCTGGTTGCAAGGAGTTAAATGCAGCAGATATTCTGTATGTGTTTTTTGTGCCTGGCATAAGCAGCATTTAAAAACTTCTGTCTTGACTCTGTGGGTGCTGAGGATTAAGTAACCTTCCTTTGGAGTGTTACTTGCTGTGGAAAATAAACTAAAATGCTGAAATTTGCTCTGTTAGAGGGCGACTCGCTCTGTTGATTGTCTGTGTTATTACTCTCTCTGTGTAAACAATCAGCATCCAAAACTTAGAGTCAGGAGTTGTTGCTCATTTTGTAGTTCTGCTGTCCTTGCCCACTGAGAACTTCTGAGATTCCCTTTTAGAAGTGGCAGTGTGCAGAGGCAAGTTACCAGTTAAGAGATTTTAAACAAATGAACCCTGACTTTCTTTACCATTTCCCTTCCATCTTACTTCTCGAGTTTCTTAAATTAGTGTTACAAACAAGATGGTTAGATTTACTGCGTTTTGACCTCGTAAAATTGTTGATGAGTAGAGAATGAGAAAACTGAATGACCTTCATGGATAGTCCTATTCAGAGGATTTTGGAAATTCATTGATGCTTCCTTGATCCTACCAATGCCTTAAATTCCAGTCACTGAGAAGCAGAGTTCACATCTCTGGTATTGCTGCCTAAATATCTTTTCTATGCCAGCTACTTCTCAGAGTGTTTCCTTTCCATAGAGTTATGACGGCTACAGCTCTGGGCAGTGACAGTAGTCTGTGTTTGTTTGTTCTCCCAACATACATTATACGCATATAGGAACTCTGGAAGAATTTCAAGCAGGGTCTTAAATGAATTGGATAAGCTGTATAAATTTTCTGCCTTGATTTTTCCACCTGTGAACTACATGATTTTGATTCATTCTTGATTGCAAAATAATTTTTGATCCTTGCAGGATGGTGCTGAAAAGTGCAAGGCTTGGCCCTCATTAGTTTCCACTTCAGGCATTGTTTGAGTAGGAATGAGTTTATCTTTGGTTGTTTTTAATCAATAAAATGCACTTATCTGTAAGTGGAGTTTGATAAGAATCAAGTACAGCATGAAAGAACTGGTTAATCTGTTGTTAATGAAAAGTTTTATCTGGATGACAACATCTTGTTTCTGAGATATTTGCTTTTGAGTGTTAGGATGCAAACCACTTCAGTATTCATCTTCAAGGAAATCTGTCGGGTGTGTAAGTTAACTTTAATAAGCCTTGCAAATGACTGTAGTTAAGATGGTCCTCCGAAGAGGATGGTTAAGTACTATTACTATCGTGAGAATGAATATGGACTTGAAATCTGTGCAGGGGAGGAAAGTATCTTAAAAATAATTTGCTATTCAGAAACATCCTTCACTTCACTTCCATGCAGAGATCTCATGAGGAATTTGTACTGCACTTCATAATCACTAGTAGCCTAATTGAGTCAATGAAATTACATCTGTAAAACTAGAGTATGTAAAACCAGATACAATTCCACAGTGCCTGATTCAGTACCCACTGAAGTCAACACATGTTCTGCTGAATTCGATAGAAGTGAAATTGGAGGATTTGATGTACATGATTAAATAAAAGCTGCAAATTGACCAATACCTATGAAACCGACAGTATAATTGAGCTTGTGTAGTTGAGACATCATTTAAATTCTTTTCTTGTACCCATTGTTCATGTGCACATACATGCTTTTTTATATGGAATCTTGCACCAGTTCTGCATGAGGTCGCTGTAAAGGGCCTTAATTGGTTAATGCAGTACCACACCTGGGATTTTGAATATGCACATGTCAAGAATTAAATCAACCAATAACTTTGTGGAATAATTACTGTATCTAAATAAGCTATGTCTTCAGTCACCATGAAACAGCGGTGGTTTGGGCTTCCTCTTGTGAAACTCACGTGTAGGCATTTGCTGGATCTTTATACATACTTTCATCCGTTCACGGTACAGTCAGTAAAATTACAGTGGATAACAGTCACCTCGATCCATTGCTTTTATACATCAAGTACTTTTTTTTTCAGAGTGAATAATGAGACTCTCCACAGCATTTGGAGGTATGAATAAACATAATGATTACCACAAAATCATGTGCAAAAGTAACTTCAACAGATAAGTGCGTATTTAGGGAAGGGAAAACATTTTTGGTGTTATAATGCCACCTCAATAAAAAGAACAGCAATTTCATCTTTTAATTTATGATACTATGGTGTTTTATATTATCTCTACTTGGTTAAACATTGCTGGAGATTTTGTGATAACAGAGTCCCTGCAATGCTAAGTAGAAAGGGAATGACCTTTAGAGCATTGTCATTGTTCAGATACCTTTCCAGCAGGTAGGGCTAGTGCTCAAGCTGAGATTTTTTTTTTTTAGGTGATGTGTTAATGTGTTATTGTTGTGTTACTTGGAGTTTAACATTGTAAACATCTCCCACCTAATTAGCAGCATTGCATGTGACTGTCAGGTTACATGGCAAATAGGTTGGCACTTATCTGACCCAGCTTACTCTGTTCAATGTTTCTGAGGCTAATTAAAGACCCACAAGATTTCTTGTCGGGAAAAGGATAATTGTGCCAGCAGGCCAACAGTGCTAGGTCTAACTGGGGCTGCCGGGGTTTGATTGCATGTGCATAACCGATGTGTGTATGTGCAGTGACTCTTACCTGTCCCATTGTTTCTGCTCTGCCAACCTGTGCTCATGTCTGAATGTGAAATACAGGTTTGGGGCTTAGAAACATTTGGCTGCCATGCTACTGAAAATAACTAGTTAGATGCCCAAAATCTACTGCTGGAAGCAAAAGGATAGATAGCTTTCCAGTTGCCAGTGGCCTTCTGTTACTTCCTGTGAAGGTGTGCGGATTTCCACATCCCATTAAAATATGCAGCCAGCATAAATCAGGGTAGCTGGAGTGCTGTCAATACGATAATCCTAATTTGTATCAAAGGTCTGGTCTGTCTTTTCCCTAGCTGTTGGCACGTCTGAGATGATGTGACGATAATGAAGCATGGTAGTTAGGCTGTCACTGGTTTTGGAGGAGTTCACCTGTGTAAAGCTGAAGAAGGCAGTTAAATCTAAGTTTATATCAGGGTGCAACTGAGATCAGAGGCAGATTTTGATACTCAAAGTGAGAATAAAAAGTGAAAAATCTCAGTATGTAGGAATATGGCATACAGTTAAAATAATTTATTTTTCACAATTAATTGAAATGAATGTGCAGTTGAAGTTAACTTGACAGTGGGAGAAGAAAAAAAAGCATTAGTTGTCATACTAGTTATAACTTATCAAAACAGCCAAGGGCCTAGCAGAGCATGGAAATATTGCTTCTCCATCAGGTCAGAAACTAGTTAATAGGAAAAGGGGAATAGACTCGCTTTTCCCTTCACCCTGCTCTGTGTGTCTTGAGTGATTAATCTGTGCTCTGCCTCAAGCTGTTAATCTGCAGCGGTGACATTTCAATTATAAACGGCATTTTGTCCATCCCCTCTGGAAATTCTGGATTTGTCAGTGCTAAAGCATCATTAGTACATGACTGCAACTTCACTGATAACTGCACAGCTAAACCTTGTTTGCTTTCAAGAAACAATTTTGGAGGTTATGGTAGTATCTGCCAGCATAAACTTTAATGCAGAAAGAATATCAGCAATGCACATTTTCTACACGTAAAGAACTTAATTTGAGAGAACACTGCCTTGATGGAAGAATGGGTAACACAGTGACTGGGTAAGGCAATGATTCTCCAAACTTCCCTATTTTCTCTAGAAAAACATGAAAAGTGAAAGTAACAAGATTAACATTCCATTCTGTCCTTGAGTGGATTCTCCTATGCTATTGTTTTGCAGTCTTATGCCTAATTTAAGGAGATCCGATAACACAAGGGTGGTTATTCCAGCCCCAACTTTAGCTTTCTTCAGAACTGACTTCAGTTTCTCTTCATTTTTGTGAGTAGTTATGTTTTGAAAACAGCAGCATTTCAAGCCTCGGCCTTTGTATCTGTTACTCGTTTATAGGGAATATGCAGCATGAGAAAGGGCAGAGCAAACCCCTCCTCCCCGGCTCACCAGCCACATTCCAAATTGATGGCAAAGCAGCCTCAGTGTGTTATTTGATCCTTTGTTGTTTGGTAAGAGTTACACTAAGGAAACAGTTCTTGGTAACATTTTAAAAACTTTATTTCCTTTCACAGGCTCTTCTTGGTTAAGTGAGACCTTTGTTCAGGACAGGTCGATCCAGCATATGCTCCTTAGGGGAGGGAGATTCCACCACTACTGAGTGGCCGCCTGATTTAAAGAAGACAAACTACAAACTGTGTGACAATTCTACATACCTTGATTTTTAAAGGGACGGATACTACCACTTACTTCATTTGGGATGTTTTCTGATTGCAAAGTATTCAGATAAATTAGCAGGGTTAGACTCTAAAATGCAGACCAGCAACACGCTGCATCCGGAAGGGATTGCCACATTGTATATATTTTTCAGACAACTTTAAATTAAACTCTGTCTTATGTAAAGATTTTGTGGTCCCATTTCTAATACGGGTACTCTTAATACAGAATATTCAAAGGTGATATGATAGAGGAAGATCAGTTTAAAAGTCAGTATATTAGAATGTTTGTTTGCATTGTAGGTTGAGCGTCTTCAGGATTAAACTTTTAAAAGTTTTTCTTTGTAATAATAACTAGAAATCTTTAAAAGTCTTTGTAATAATAACTAGAAATCTTAAAACCTATAGGTTTAAGTTTAAAAGTCAGTATATTAGAATGTTTGCATTGTAGGTTGAGCATCTTCAGGATTAATCTTTTAAAAGTTTTTCTTTGTAATAGTAACTAGAAATCTAAAAGTCTTTGTGATAATAACTAGAAATCCTAAAACCTATGGGAGTTAGGGCTTTGAGAAATCACTGGGAATATAGAAAATGTATTTTAAATGTTCAGTATATGACAAAATTTAGGAATATTTTATAGTTTAAAGGGCATTTCATTAAGTATTTGTGCTGTAAACCAGTTTAAGATCCTGGGCATGCAAAACCTATTTGACTTCATTAAGGCTCTGCTGAGATACAGCCTTGATTGTAGCAGGAAAGCATATTTTAGATGAGCTGCCTTCTGATTAAGCAATTCCACGTTGCTTGTGACAGGCTATGGTAGGTAATGCAAAACCCTAAAGCCTCCCCAAACCCTCCCAACTGAAAAAAAAAAATAAAAATAATGGAAATCGCAAAATAAAACTTTAGCCAAAGTAACAATCCTGCCTTTTATTTATTTATTTGTGGAATACTGAGGAGGTGCGTTTGTGCAAAGTCAGGGTGTGATACCGCCACAGGGCTGCTACATATTAACGGAATGTTAAAATTTGGTGAATTCCTTTGGACTTCGGGTTGAAATTGCCTTTTTTTTTGTTTGTTTGTTTGTTTGGTTTGGTTTTTATTTTGCTTCCGTTTACCGGGTGATCACTGTACGCTGGTGCTTTCTCACCGACTTCGGCACCGGCAGACCCGTAGGAGGGGGGAACCCCTACATTAATTAGCACATAATTACCGGTGTTCAGCAGCTCTCGCGTACGGTCCCGGCGCTCAGCAACCCGCCATCAGGTTTCCTCCCCGCTCCACGACTCTCGCACCCTCCGTCTCGGGGCTAGATGAGTGGGTTACTCCCGCCTTCCATTAATTAATGAATCCCGGCACTCATTAACTCCGGGGGGGGGGGCCTGCCCGGGGGGGCCGGGCGGGCAAACCTTCCCCCCCGCCCCCGAAAAAAAAGGTCAGCGAGACCGGGGGACCGGCGGACCAGCCCCGGCGCTTGCCCCGGGGAGCTGCAAGGGGCGGGCAATGGCTCGCACAGACGGAGAACAGGCCTTCCTTCCTCTCCGGCAGCTTTTCTCGCTTCTTTTCCTTTCCCCTCCCCAGCGACGGTTTTGTATTGCAGATTTTCCTCGTTTTACAGCAGGATGCTGCGCTTGCGCTCCGTGCGGAGCGTTCATGCAAGCCGGCAGCCGCCCGCAGCTGATGCTAAATCATTCCCCGCTTCGTGTGTTCTAAGGCTTCCGTGGGACATGGGCACTGCTTGTGCCCGGCTATTCTCATAAGTGCATCCTTCATCCCTTTCTATTTGTCCCATCTCCTGTCCCATCTCTTATCTGAAGCTGTATGCTTACTGTCCTAACATGTTCTGCTTCGCAGAAGCGCATCCTTCATCCCTTTCTATTTGTCCCATCTCCCGTCTCATCTCTTGTCCCGTCTCTTATCTGAAGCCATATGCTGCATGTCCTGCTTCCCCATCCTGCTAAGGATGCATTTAATCCTGGAAGAAGGAGTGCTAATAGCCTTTCTCTGCATGGAGACCTCTCTGCCTGCAGCATCAGGCAGGTTGGGAGCTGGGGTTTGCACCTGAGTCCAGCTTTTCTAGTGACCTCGTGTGAATCAAGATTAGTAGGATTACGAACCTTCAGGTTGCTTCTTGAAATCTTGATTTGTCAGCACAATTGGGTATTACTACCCTATGAATAGAAACTTTGTCCAAGTTGCGGATAGGTCTGAATATGTTTAAATTAAGCGTATGAGTATAAATCACTTTATTATGGTTGTGCTGAAGTTTAGTAGCTTGAAAAGACACATCCAGGTTAGGTTGAGCAAGAGTGTTTTAAGGGGGGCATGCTGCAAGCAGAAGGCCAATTAAGCTGCATTGGGTCAGAGCTAGTTTTAAGCCAGTGCAGGGCATCAGATTGATAATGAGTTGTGCCAGTGCGTAAATAATGGCCCTATGTTAGTATGGCTAAAACAGGGATGACCTTGGTCTTTGGATACAGCTCTTTGGGATGATTTAATCTGTAGTTCTTTGTCTGCTTCTTTAGAAGCAGTTTGCACTCTTCCTTGTTGAAATATGTGCAGAATGTGAGCTACGTTTTCGCTTTTCTTCTAGCCTGTTAATGTTTTTCTTCTGTTCTAGGTGACTTGAGTGAAGGTAGAGAAGGAAAGGTTGTGGTACTCTTCTAGTTTGTGCTTACAAGAAAGCTCAGCTTAAAGGAGTTACCCATTTGCGATGTTGCTTTCCATATGTTGCAAAAGTTCAGAACACACTTGTGTAACGCCGTCTGGGCTTTCCCAGGCTGGTAGAGTCTGATTTACTCACTATTTGGGGAGCAGAGAAGGTCCTCAGGGTATCCTAAGGGTCTGTTAGGTTCCTTGGTAAGACGGGGCAAAAAAAAATGAGAGGGGGGGAAAAAAAAGGCATATGGTACCTTTAATCTAAGGTACTGTGTTCTTTGGAGAAATTGGAAAAACTGGTTACCGTGATGCAAGCTACAAACCTGGTAATTTGTTTGCTGTTCTTTAGCACATGGCTGCATCTTGATCTTGTGTGATTAAGGAGAGAGAAAATGGGGCAGGAAACAAATATACATGTTGCTGAATAGATGGCACACTGGAAATTCACGTAATAACTTGTTTCACGTAAAATTGTTCCCATACTTTCAACAAGTTGTATGGATTGGGGTGATAGTCTTTCCCATTCCATCTGTGGGATCTTAATTATTAAAAATGAGTTATCAGTGCTATTTAATTAATGTTAGTTTTTGTTAACATCCTGTTTTATATCTTCTAGCTGAAAGTCATTGCTATTGATGAACAGCTGAGAGTCATTTATGAGGATAATGTTCATTTTGATAAAGATCTTCCGGAATTTAAGTAAGGCTTTTTGTATTTTACTTGGATTATATAATTTAGAACTTTGGAGATTGGGGGGGGGAGGGGGCTGTTGCTCTATTTGGTCTCATTGATATGCATGGAGACATGGAAGAAGTTCATTCCGTGTTCATGTTTTATATGTGGCAAGGGTAGCATATGCTCTTGCCTTCCTTGGTATGCAAATATGGCAAGAACTACCAACAGGAAATAAATTGGAAAAACCTACCCCGAAGTATTATGTATAAATAAACTGTTGTGGGTTGTTTGTGTTTTTTTTTTCTTTTGAAACTTCAGACTCGTGGACATGACTCTTTCTTTTTGGGATACAGAAGTAAGCACCGTCTCTGTGTCAGGGTGGAATGCTATGATAACAGCAAGTAAATTGCATGGGGGGAACTTCTGCAAGGCGTTCGGAGACAAATTCAGTGTTTCCAAATGTCCAATGGGATGTAGGATGACAGTATTTGTTTACTTCAGTTAATAAACTAGAAATCACAAATGTCATCATCTGTGGTCACAAGTTTCAATGAAATATGTTTATTTACTTGATGGTTTAACAGCAAAAGTTGAATTTCATCTTCTAGACTCAAGCCACTAATGGTGACAGTTAGGAAACTTAGAAATAACTATGAATTACACGGAGCCAATGAGCAGTATCAGCATTGGAGTCTATCACAGATCTGACTTCGGGATCAGAGCCTTTCCTTGCAAATTATTTGCTTTGCAATTGGGTCAAACATCTCTTATGTCACCTCCTAGGAGATGGCTTTTACTTTTTCAGGTCTCAAACACTGATCATATCCTTTCTCTTAACATAAAAGCATTGCAAACTCTCTTTGGTTATTAATAAAATCAAAGAACTTTGCTTGGCGGGGAAAAAATTGCTGAATTTACCAAGAGAAAATACTGTTTTTCTGTAGGACTCAAGGTGGAGTCTATATTCATGGTGACAGACTGACAGTCACTTCTCCAGTGCTAATGTGGGTCAAGGTATGTACAAGCTGTGTATAGTTCGACTTCTGCCTTGCTGTTACTGAAATGGAAATGTATTCCAAGCAATAGTGAAACTCATCATTCAAATCAACATAGTCCTTTTGCATGTATTCCATTTCTTTTAAGTGTTATTCTTTGTCTGTGGTATGCAAATATTAGTTATCAACAAACGTAGTGGAAGTTGCTAACATTTTGAGGGTTTTTTTTGTTTGTTTACTTGCTCGCTACTGTTACAGCATTGTACGTGTGATTAATCCTTTCCCAACTTTCCCTCTTTTGAAAAAAGGCTTTTCTTTTTTTTCCCTCATCTTGTTGTTTCGTATGCAAAAGGGGCAGCTGTCGATTTGCCTAGCTTAAATCTGTGTTTTTGTGGCATCCAGGTTACTTGCACTATTTTTTTAGAATGAGCTTTGCTAACCAATTAATGTCTCAAATGGTAAGTGGTTAAAGAGCAATTTATTCAGTGATTCCCAGTCACTTTGACTGGTGTTTATTTTGAAATACAACATTCTTTTCTATTTTAAAAGATGGCCTTCCTTGCTTCTGTGCAGATTCTGCAACACTTGCTCTCACGTGGTACTATGTAAATTTGTCTTACTAGTGTGTTTTGAATAGTTAAGGTATTTGAAAGATCACAGAACCCTCAGCTGGCGATCCACAGTAGTTAACAAAGGTTTGGTAAATTTGCTTGTGGTTGGTCTTTTGAACCATGATGAACAGGAACAGTTGTAATTATTAAATTAATAATATGATGATATAGGTGTACGATGTTTCTTGGGAAACTTTGAAGTCTTGCAATGGTCTGTGTGTCAAGATAGTCTGCAATGCTGATATGAATGAGACTATGTAAAGATAAATTAATTTTTGTTTTTGAACTTCAGGTAAATGTGGCAAGAAAAAAATTAACTTACATGCTTAAAGTGCGAAAATTCACTCAAATTAGCCTTATATTACAGAGACTCAGAGTTTTCAGCTGGGGTCAGTGATATTGAGGATACCTCACATCTTGTAGGTTGGGGTGCAGGGTGCGCCTTGTTAAGATTTCAGAGATTTCCAAAAGTAAGAACAGACAAAGACAATCCCGATTTGTGCCTGGCACTCTTAGAAGTGGCTTTTTAAGGAATTGGAATTCTTTAACTCTTGCCTCTTATTTAGGTTTCAAAGAATGGATCTTTGTGATTCAGCTTATTTAAAGATCTTTTTTTTCCTTGTGTGATTCAACTTTTCTTTTATGGACTTTTACTTAATAAATTAATTTATGCAGCTTCTTGAGAAGTCCATAGTCATTAGCTAATTTTTCATTATCTGCCAATGAAGTCTTATCAGTGATGACATGAATTTACTGTTTAATTCCAGAGATTGTGAGTATGCATAATTTGATAGCTCGTTACAGTCATTTTTGATTCTGTGTGTTCTTGTAGGCTCTGGATATGATTTTGGAAAAGATGAAGTCTTCGGGCTTTAACTTCTCTCAAGTCAGAGCTTTGTCTGGTGCTGGCCAGGTTAGTTTATTAAAAAAAAATAATCAGTCTTACTATATTTCTTCAATAGAGTATAAGACATAATGATAAATTTCATTTAAATAATTGTATCGCAGAAGACCATAATATGACATTGAGTAAGACCAAAACTTCTATATAAGCATCCATTAAAAGACACGTTCTTCAGGGGAACTTAAAACCTGAAGCACACAAAGCAATCACTCGTGGGTAGCGGGAATGGAGGATGATATTTACAGTGCAGCTGCTTAGGTTAGTATACTGCTAAACTAGTTGGTTTCCTGTTGTTTAAATTCTGTGTACATACATATTCTGAAATGACTGGGGTGATTTTGAGTTTCAGCATATCCAGGTGCTTGTGGAAATGGGTTAGAAAAAATAGTGAGGAGCACAGTTTGCTAAAGGCATAGTAACATCCTGTTGAGCACAGGTTTTGGTGACTGGGATAGAGATTTGCCTAAGAACAACAAAAACCAAATTATGATAATCTTTGATGCAGAAATGACAAAGATGCTGCCATGATTTAGCCTGTAGTGAATAATGCCATTTTTCTGAGCTTTATAAATCCCATCCTGACATTTAGTCAGTTAGCCAGTCTCCTAGTACTCTAGTGAAACAAGGAAGTCTTTTATAACTTTCACAGATGATATTCAGGGTGAGGACAGCACCAAAGCGATAGCTAATTCTGACGCACGAGGTTTAGGTTATTCATCTTGATATATCTGGGACTAATTAATCAAAGGCTCTTGCTTTGATCTCCATGTTTCATTGACTTCAGTTGGAAGTCTGAGCAAAATGTCTGAAAATCATAGCTGGTATCAAGGCTCTGTTATGAATTCTTCAGTGGAACAGAAGTTAGGGACTGCCAAGTAACCCCAGCTTACTCAAGTGAAAAAAGGAAATGCATTTCCACATTGCCCATATTCCCTTTATTTTAGCTGTCCTCCAACAGGTTGGGGGTATCAACTTGGTGCTATATTCACATTCTTTTGGGTAGAACAGATTCATTTAGTTGCCCCCTTCCAACTTAAATGCTCTCCTTTTTTTCTTTGAAAAACCTTGTCTTTATGCTGCGGATCACTGTGGAGGTGCACTGATGTGCCAGTGTTTGTCCCAAAGAAGGGACAAACTTGGTCTCGGTTGTCTGCAGAAACGGCAGAGAGATGTGAAATACAATCTGGGTGACACTGTGGTCAAGTACTCTGTGGGCAGGGGGTTCTCTGGGCACTTGGTGTCATCAGAACTGGATGGTGCTTTACAGTTTGCCTAGAGTGTCCCGCTGGTGCGTAACTAGAGATGCCTGGCTTGAGGAAGCTGCCTGAGAGACGGAGCTTATTTAACCTTCTCAGTATTATGCTGTCTGTTAGTGGTGACTGGGGCAGCCATGTAACTGAAGAATCTGTGCTGAAATAGCACAGAACTAGCAGTCTTGACTGTGGAGCCCTGGCTACAGCTCAAAAAGTCCTCAAAGTATCTAACGCCATGGATTAGCAGTATAATCATAGTTCCCAGTAGAAGTTGCTATAGTTCAAAAT
Source organism: Charadrius vociferus (assembly GCF_000708025.1). Lineage (NCBI taxonomy): Eukaryota > Metazoa > Chordata > Aves > Charadriiformes > Charadriidae > Charadrius > Charadrius vociferus. Next base: position 148,583 of record NW_009649031.1, read on the forward strand.
CATCATTGTCTCCTGACTCATACATTTTCTGGTTTAGTATATACTTTGTTTAATCTTAGAGAGTCTTTTAATGAGGTACTTGATTTGAAAAGGTTCATTTTCTTGGTCCTAGTGTAGAGAGAGTTCTCAGTCCCTTAAAGTTTGAAATTCAGATCAAGATATGAACTTTGTGGTTTGGGAGGGCATCTTCAGCTTCTGTTTCTGTACTTTCTACAGCAACATGGGAGTGTGTACTGGAAGAAAGGAAGTGTACAAATTTTAAAGAATGCATCATCTGAACTACCTTTACATCAGTCACTAAAGGTAATGTGCATGGAAGAGCTCTGAAGGGAGAGCTACGCTGTCCTTTTCGTGATCCTTACGCATTGCTTTTCTCCTTGCAAACCTTTTCTCTTGTTTGGCTGAGCTGCATGCCCCTGCAGCGTAAAGTGGAATGTACTGGTTATTCCTTCACCTCCAGGGCTTTTGACATTTTGTTTTCTCCCGAGTGACAGTATATACTGCTTTAAAAGCTTACAGGTGCCAGTGGGCGTCTCAGAATCTTTCTGTGTCAGAGTAACACCCTGTTTGTTCTTTTAGGAAATGTAATATTGTTGTAAACAACCTGTAAATATTTTACATTTTTTTAATATTTGTATTGACAAATAACTGTTGTTAAAAATACTATTGTACCTGAGTTTCCTTGCAGTGCTTGCGATTTCATTAGAAAATATTAAAAACCAAAAGACCAGGTTACACTTCTGTCTGAAAGGATGGAAGTGTAATGCTGTGTGGGCACAAACTCTTAACAAGTACATTGTTGAAGCTCCAAATGGTTATGCCAGTCATTAAAAAGAAATCTGTTAGTAGAGCTGCAGAAAGATAATCTGATTGTTTAGAGAGGAGTTCTAAAAGGCGGAGTCCTAAAAAGGAGTTCTAAACTTGTATAAAAGGGCCCAGGGCTTTGGCTACCAAAGGAGTGTACTGAGACATCGTGCTGCAGGGTATGTGAAGTAGACATCATGCGGCATGTTATGTCAAGTAATGGCAGAAAAAGCTGTTCACACCCTCTGGCTTGAAGTTTGGGTTAGGCTTTTCACCACTGACCAACATTCTGCCCAATATCTGCTTTCCTGTAATTATCAAGAGGAGACCAGAAGGCAGGTCAGAGAACTGAACTGTGAGCTGACATGTAGGTCTGCTGTATTGCTATTACTTCTTAGAGATGAGACTTACTAATAAAGGATATTGTTTGTTGCAGAGTTGTTTTTCTGTCAGTAACAGCCCCATCTGGATGGATTCTAGCACAGCTTCCCAGTGCAGCATGCTGGAAAAAGCCGTGGGGGGAGCAGAGCACCTAGCGAGTATCACTGGATCTCGAGCCTATGAGGTAAGGAGCAGATGGGAAGAAAGTCCTCAGCAGTATCCTGACAGAAACAATTCTGCCATTACGGTGGTGCCGCAGCAGGTAACTATCAGCCATTGACTATGAAAGAGAGAGTTTTTGAAGAAACTCCAACGGTACTGTGCTTTGCAGTGGTCTCACAAAGGAAGATGTGGAAATTTTAAAGTGAAATTGGGCAAACACTGGAAATTTTGCTGCAGGAAGCAGCTGGGGTGAACAGTTGCATTTGGCTAGTGGTTCCAAAATAGCGTTTGGTGGCCATGCTTACAGTCTCAGGGCCTGGTTCTCCCCTGGAAACTCCTGTGCAGCCAGATTTCCATTGGGATGGCAATCCGGTTTGTGTTACAAGTTTACTTGGGGTTATGAACTCCCTGTTTGCGGATCACTGCTTTAGGTTACTTCTGCAATTAAAAGATGGGCCTTTTAATGTCCCCTGAAGGCTAACAAGCAGCTGTTGACCTAGGAGAAGTGAGTTTCAGAAGTTCAGGATGCTATCAGAGAGTACCCTGTCACTCTTGTCCTCTTCCTGACACTTCCCTCTCTTGTAACAGTGACAGTGAGTTACGGAGTGGGAGCAGGGCTGCCCTCCAGGCATCTCAGCACCTGGCTACTCTTACTGTTGGGTCAACAGAATAAGGCTCTAACCTCCTAAATTGCTGATTCTGTTTTTGAATCATCATGCAAAGTCTTATGGCCAGTGATGAAATCAGACTTTGCATACTACTGACGGTTTATTTTTAACTTGCTAAAGGTTAAGGTTTCAGTGTTAGAAGTTTTCTGTTATTTGATATAATACATGGATGAAAAATAATTATTCTTACACCTATTATTAGCCTGTGCTGGAGTTGCTTCTTTGAATATGAAGCTTCTTGCTTTGCTTCCAATTCACCTGCCTCAGAGAGGTACATAGGTTGGGTAGCCTAAACCTTTTCAAGGATTTGAAGGCAGCATTTGAATTGTGCTGGTTCCTGTGCACAGAATAAGTGTGATTCATTCCATCGAAGTGTCATTTCTGAAATGTAAATTATGGATCGTAATGCTTTTTCACATGCTTTTTTTTTTTTGCAAAAGGTGAGCAAAATTCTCATAATGAGGCTATGCGTTATAGCCTGTTTAGTGCAGATTGCCTGCTGTGCGCTGACTTTCATCATGCATCAGGCAAATTAAATATCCAAAGTGCAATGTACTGAACTCATTACACCGAGTTAATGATTATTGACTCCATTTAGGGTTTGTGTTTCTAAGCATTTGCATTTCTTTCTCAGCGTTTTACAGGAAACCAGATAGCGAAGATTTACAGCCAGAATCCTGAGGTCTACATGCAAACTGAGGTTGGCTCAACTTCAATACACTTATTGGAAAACATAGTTGAAAATCTTTTAAAATTAATTTTGTGGGGATGTCAGACTTTTTTTGGTAAAGAGTGTTTTGATTCTTGTTTGGTTTTAAGATTAAAATTGAAAATTTGATTATTTTATTTTATTTTTGGTTTTGTTAAATTATTAGTCATTGGGCAGATAAAAATTGGGCATCAGTTTGATCTTGCATGTTTCATTTAGCATAGCAAGCTGCATTGGATCTTACCTTTGTGGAAGAAGTTTTAAAAACCAGACTTTCATTTGGGTGGTAATAAATTGTATGTACAGCAGTTCAAACACAAACGGGTAATTAAGCACACAGTTGAAATGTTCACACTTAGAACTGGCCATTTACATGCAGAAATGTGATTGCTCTGCCATACAAAGCTGGCACCCGTGCGGATGTGCGTAGGAAAAAGCCTGCAATTGATTCTAGACTTTTTAAATAGTTTTTCCCTTGAGGAGTTATTTTGATTCCATTGTTCCAAATGAATTGCATTGTGTAGTTGGTTGTCTTCTGATTTTTAATTTCGAGAAATCAGTTTGCAGTTCCATTATTGTTTCAGTTTGTTGAGTCTGCATCTAGCTGTGAGAGAAATGCCGTGGCTTGAAGCAAGGTGAAAACTCCGTACGCATATGATGTAAATGAGAGAAGGGCTTCTGTCTTGTGATTAGAATATGCCAAACATCCAGACCAGTAAAGCCAGGCTGCTCATGTTTCTGTATTGCTGCAGTTCTTGGTAGTATTGATCATAATTTTTTTGTGGCTTTTAAAATTGGACCCCTTGGGGACTTCATGCAGAAGTGAGTTTTGTAGTTGACTCTGTATTTTGTGGGATGATGCTTCCTTTTTTTTTTTTTTTTTCCCATTGTTTTCTTTCTAGGTATGTGTTCTAGAACTTTATGCTAGTAAGCAATGGGGTGAAACAGAGCACTAATACAGTCTGATCATAAGCTTAAGACTAAATTTGGAGAAAAATGCGTTAGTGGAGGGGAAGTGGGTGCGTGGAACTGAGAACTAGTCAGACCAAGCTTGTGGCTGGTTGTGTTTGTGGCACCTGTTAGCAATAAAGGATATGCAAGACGTTGTGTTCATGCACAACATCTCTATGCCAGAATTGTTCTTGGGAAACCTCAGGAAGTACTTAGCAGCTCAGCAGTCTCAATGACATGTGGAAGGTGGATGTTTTTCCTTCTTTAGGTCAGCTTGCTAAACTGGCTGATTCACAGTTTAACTTCATCCTTTCCCTTCCATTTCAGGCAGCTAGTGCCTGTTGGGGTGCCACAGAAGGTAGGCTTTCGTTATCTAAGCACAATGTGAAATATTCTTGGGGAGAGACAGATGAAGAGCAAGTGCATCATTAAGTTTCCTGGCCATTATAACCACCCCTCAGAGCTCTGTCTATAGTCTGTCTTTGAATGCTGTGGGAAGCAGTGGTTTTGTGATCGTTAATAAAAAATGTGTCACTGCTGGTTCACTCGACTGGTAGAGGTTTGATTTTGATTAGTTATTGGGTGACAATCATATTACTTGTTCATTAGAGCACACAATGAGAAATTTGTCAGCTTTTACGCCAGCTTCTTGGGAACAGATAATACTTGATCCTGTAGAAAGCTTGGTGGTAGCCAGTTAACTTGGTAGTTTGCCTAGCAGATTTGAAGTGGAAGCAAGTTCGTATTGGATCAGTGTGTTGTGTAATGTGGCCGGGGCATTTGCCGGTATTAGAAGCCCTACAGCTGGATTTAATGGGTTGTTGGAACATACCCTGAGGCAGAGCTGCAGGTAGAGGTTCAGTTCAAAGCTGATTATTACCAGCTCCTGGGAGTAACTCCTGGGAGGTCTGCGGTCTCAGCTGGGAGGAAGGTAAGAATTCGTGTAAAAGTGCTAGTAGAACTTTGCCAGGGCTGCAAAAAAACTTACAGACTTGTGCTCTGGGTTCCCCAGTGCATGGTTTCTGGGCATTTCCCCTGGTGTCACCATACAGGGGGTGATTGGTGTTGGGTTTGGTTTTGTTTTTCCCCTTTAGTAGGTGTTTTTTCTTTAAATGAGATTCTGTGATACACCGAAGTCGTGAATTAATTCACGATAACATAAAGTATGCTAGTATGCTAGGTGTATTTTCCATGTTTCAGAATGCAAAGCTATTAACAGCTTTTATCATGGGGTTACTTTTAGATTGATATCTGCAGTATTACTTAGGCAGTAAGATAGAACTGAATAATCCTTCTAGGTGTATTTTTTTGTGCTTTCTGTGCCTAACATTAAGCATCTATTAACATTTGCTGCTTCCAGTTACTTAATCGTTTACTTTTCTTGTAGTGAATATTGATGGGACACACTATCTCACACTTTTTTTTTTTAAGTGAATACTGATGGAACTTACTATCTCACACTTTTTTTTTTTTTTATTTTCAGAGAATCTCTTTGGTTAGTAGTTTTGCAGCTTCCCTTTTCCTAGGAGCTTATGCACCTATCGATTACAGTGATGGTAAGTGTGGGGCATTTCTCGCGGTAACAATTCAACAAGGAAATTTTCCTTTCCATCCCCACCTCACATAAAAGGGGGACAGGGTCTCTGCTACTTATTTTCAGTCTTTAATGACAAGTATATTAGATTTTAAGCTAAGTTATTCCTTTCCATTTGTTGATAGTCTTGATAGTGCTGTCACCTGTGCTTATTTATCCCCATCATACTATGATTCCCATTTCTACAAAATGGATCCACAGATGATATTCTTCAATGAAATTGTACCTTTTTTCATTGCTCTATGATGTCTACAGGAATGTTGAAATATCTATTTAAAAGCATGAAAAGTTGTGGATTTTTTAGCTAGACTTCATAGTTCTGATGTTTGTTCTTTGGTTTTGCTGGTATAACTCTGAGTTGCGCAGGATGTGAACAAGATGTATATTGTGATTATTTTTCCCTTACCTAACTGGAGTATGGATCTGCAACAGAAATATCATCTCAAAATGAACCAGAGAAAAAAGCATAAACCAAGCAAAAAAATCCTAAACTCAGTTAAATAACATTTTAACCTTCCATATCTCTCTATTCATCATAACAAAGACAAAAAAGGGACAAGGCTAGTGTCTCTCTTTCCTGGTGTGTGTTATCTCAGTTACCCAGCTTTGGCAATTACAAAGGAAACCATCTTCCTGGGAGCTGTGCTGTTATTTCTAAATAGCATTTTTGATTCCTGCTCTGAAACTTAGAGAAGATGTATTTCGGAGCCGAAAGGTTAGATAACAAGGCTCTCTAAGGAAATTTTGCATTCTAGAGCCGCAGTTGACACCCATCTATTAAGACCAACTAATTTTTTCTCCTTTGTTGTTCAATCAAAGCTCATAGGAAAAGGCATGACACCTCCATTTTAGCTAATGGACAACTTATTCAATATCAGATCTCCCACTTATACTTGAGACCTCAAGAACTGCAAGGCAATCCATGCTTGTTTTGCAGCAGTTGTGAGATTATTACATCTATCTTCTGGTCCTGTTCTGTTAGCCATGTATTTTCACAGCTAAATTTTATTTTTTTTGTGTGTCATTTGCAACAAGAACTATTTGGAGATTTGTACTTTGCTTCTCAGTAGGCCCAAATACAGAGCACTCCAGCCTCTTAGTAACCCACAGAACGAGCTCATGTCCTGCGTTTCAAATAGAGATGATGAGATCTCCAGGGTACTTTTTCTGATAAAGAATTATGTTGACTTGTTATTTTTCAGTGAGAGTGAAGTGTTAATTTTGATTCAAATTTTTAAAAATATAAGCATTAAAAAATATATTGGTTGGGTTTTTTCCTTCCTTTTTTTTTTTTTTTTTTTTTTGTAAATCCATGCTGCTTCATTTTTGGAACACGCAAATTTCTGTGTTTGGTTGAAACCCAGAACATTTTAAACTAAAGAAAATGAAAATTTGCTTCACTGGGAAATTTTCTTAGAAAATGTGTTGCATCTTTCAAACAGCTCTAGGAGAGCCTGTTCTGTTACACCTCTGGATATTTATGGAACTTGAATAAATGTTATCTACTGTTCAGAGCATGTAAAATTATTAAATCTTTGTGTGAAAAAAAGATAAGAGAACTAAGCAGGATGTTATAGTTCTCTTTACAAGACAAAAGATTTTTCGTCATTGTAAGCTATATTTTGTCTTGTTCGTTCTTTTCTTCTGCTAACATAATGAGAGAGAATTCTAATTCCAGTAATAAAATATAATTATAATGTATGCAGTAGTTATTTGGTTCCAGCTGAAAAACTTGTTTTCTTGTCATTTACGATTTCTTGCAATTCACTTGATCTTTTACATTGCACCTGTATATTGTAGTTTAAGATGCATCTCTCAAAATAATGTTCAGATAATAGACCTATTCTTCATTTCTGTAGGTTTAACTTCAGGTCATATCGTCTTTAAAAGACCCTGTCAAATTGTATAGCTCTGCACAATAACTTATCTCTTTAAATTTGCAGGTTATTGTAGGAAATGTGCTATTCAGTTTCAGGATTTTTTCTTTTTTTCTTTTTAAAGGTCCAATCTCGTAAGGTTCAAATCACTCCTCATGAATGGCTGAGCACCCTGGGTGATTGATTTTAAAAAAATCAAATTACGTTCTAGTGGAATGAAGAATGATTTTCATTTATATTGTGCAGATGTTAAAAGTAAGATACATTTGGGACCTAAACAACTTGAACACTTGAGGCATTGTTTCTTTTAGAAGACACCTTAAAGAACAGCTATTCAGTTCTTGACCTAGAGAAGCTTTATCTTTTGAAATGCTTTTCTAAGAGCCTTAGGCAAATCATAGCTTAGCATACTTGTTTTTGTTGTTCTATCAAACAAGGACGCTTTGAACTGAAGCCTTTTCAAAGGGAAGTGTGGTGGGCTGAATTTACTTCTCATGTAGCTTTCGTGGTGTCAGCAGAGTTACGCTGCTTATGATTTTAGCTCACTGAAAAGGCAATCCAGAGTGCTGTAATACAGACGCACTTAACTGTTTATCAATGTATGCAAATATTGATCTTTAGTTTGTTGATTAATAAAACCAGTTAGTCTGCATTGTTTGGTCTTTGTAATGAAATTGTTTGGTGTGGTGTGTGGTGTGTTTTTTGTTCCCCCCCCCCCAGCTTTGAAGCACTTATACTTTTGTATATGTAGTAAATCTTAGTAAGTCCTGATTGTACTCCTGGTCATTTTATGTTAAAAGTCAGTGATGCTTGCAGTGAAGTACTGATTCCTAGTCATCCCTTTCCTCAGTTCTTACTAGACCGTGGCCTTCGCTATTGACCTTTGGAGTGACAAGTCAAAGGGCTGCCTTTGATTTTTTTTTTTTCTTCTTTTTTTTTTGTTTTTCCTTACTTCTGAGATTATGACTTATTTGATATGTTAAACGTAGCAGTGTAGATTGTGACCAGAGGTGCTTGAGTTAGGAAATCACTGTGCATCACTCCCTGTATAATCAAAGGAGAAAGAGAAGCAGTGTCAGGGAACATTTGGCTCTGGTCTTTGTTTTGCACTGACTAGAGATTCTCATGCAAGTGCCCACAGTTGGGTAGGATGAATCCAGGCCAACAGGTTAATAGTTCTTGTAAAACAGTTGTTTTGCATCTTTTAAATGAGTTTCTGAGGGTGGGGTAAACTATCTCATCTTTCTTTTTTCAGGGCATATTAAAGTCTTTGTGCAACTATATCAACTGGTTAATAAACTGAAGTGTTCTTTCTATATGATATAAACTTAGGCCTTTTCAGTTATAAAGGTTAGTGTTTTTCCTGCTTTATGCAGAAAAGGTTGGGCGCTGTCCTTATGTCTTGCAAAATTGCATTGGAGGATACTGGTTAATTGTTTCTCTAGGCTTGCAGGAGGGAAAAATGATTTTTTTTTTTCAAAGAACCACAGAAAACAAAACCTGACGTTTCTCTAGTAAAATTCCTGTTTATTTAACTTTTCTGTTGCTCACTGGGTAATTTGATTTAGCAAAGGGGTTCTTGGCCTTTTAAATTAGGGACTTTTCCAGGAAAATTTCAAGATTCATGTATTTCCTCGTAGAAAGGCTTGTTTTTTTTGTGACTTCTAAGCCTTTGTTTGGTCATCTGAAGAAGGAAACATTGATATCAAGGAAGATTAGTCAGCATGGATTTAGATGCTTAAATGATACTCTAGAAGTAGTGTAAAGCCATAACAGCCAGGGGGCAATTTCTTCATTGGTAGGTCTCCTGAGCATGACACATCTTCAAATGACATTGCTGCATCACCATTAGGTAGCTGTAGTGAAGTCTTTGTCTAAGGTGGAAGATATGGGGACGGGTTGATTGGGAGGCATCCATGTTCTTCCTTTTGCTCTTGATTTGGGAATAACTGAATTATCTAGTGCAGTGTGCATCAGAGAAGCCTTCTCTGCTGCCTTTACAGGTGAAAGCTATCCAGAGGCTGAATCATCAATATCCTTTATGCTTAGAAGAGGTGTAAAGATTCTCTTTGAATGTAAAATATCCATAAATTTTCTGTTGCCTGTAATGAGATGGAATTTTCTGATACAGTACTATCTTCTGTTTAATGATATATGCCTCTTGTTTTGATCTGTCTTGTAGGTTCTGGTATGAACTTGCTGCAGATTTGGGAAAAGGTATGGTCAGCGTCCTGCCTTGATGCTTGTGCACCTGGATTAGAGGAGAAACTAGGATGCCCTGTACCATCCCATTCAGTCCTGGTATGTGCCTGTCTAGAAGAGTTGTAAGCAACAAATAGAGCTTTGTGCTGAGGGTTCTGTTAATAGTACTTTCTTGGAGTGTACTTGTGTGTGCGCGCAAGTGTGCATGCACAGACATCCTCAGAGCTATGCTGCTTGATTTAGTATTTCCAGGCGTGTTGTGAATATGTATGCCAGAGCAGAAACAGACATCTTTGAAAACTGAGTGGTAGCTGGTGTTTGTTGTAGCTTTCATCATTGGTCACCTTTGGTTTCTTGCATGCCCTGAGCTATGATGAGAAAACTCTTGGTAGATGCTCCAGGGATAAGAATCTTTGGGGTCTCCCTTCATGCCCACAAACACCTGGTCACTGCAGAACTGTGCACGGTATTTATTACTGCAGAAACAGAGCCCAACATTTGCATTTCTTGACAGGGACCTTGTTTTAAACCGTTTGTAAAGTTAATGAGGTAATCTTTGTGAATAATTTGGGATATTTAAAGCTCCTCAGTTCATGTAGCGTAATGGTGAAATCAAATCAAGCCACGCATCTCTTAGAGTAAATGAATTTAGTCTTACTACCCAGCACAAAACGAGCTATTGCTTTTGCTGTTGCACATGTAGGAGGGTGTAGATACCCATCGCTTGATCCATCTGAATTCAGTGCTGATCTTCTGAAATGGAGAGGAACGTACAAAAAATCCTTATAAATGTCCTTATATTTTTTATGTATAGTTTTCTTCTGTTTTTTTTCTCTATGGCTATCAAATGTGGCTTAAAAGAATACAGTTCTTGACCCCTAAAATAATAGGGGTCATATTCCAGCATTTGCTGTTGTGATGTATATTAATGTTGTGTTTCCTCTTATGTTTGCATTGAATTTCTAATTTCTATGTATTAATATTCATGTATGTGTGCAAAATAGATGGTTGTGCTCATGTTACTTGATGTGAATAATGGGAGAGAGACCCAAAGCTAAAATGCTACTATTTACTTAACCTATTTCAAAGTCTAATCAGAGGGTATTTCTGTGAGGTTCTCAACAACAAAAAAAAATGGGTTCAAAATCTTTAAAATATTAATTCGTACCTTAAGTACACAGAAATTATTATTACAGCTGCTGTGGGTTTTTTTCGGTTCTATGTTATAACACATTGTGTCGTACATTGTAAGATTACTTTCCATTTTTTTGAGCTTTTTTCCTTCTCTCTCCCTTTCTTTCCTTAGGGACCCATTTCTCCATATTATAGTCAGCGTTATGGGTTTAGCCCAGACTGTAAAATAGTAGCATTTACAGGAGACAATCCAGGTGAGATGATTAAATGTATAAGATTCAGTGAGTATGATTATGTACGTACTAAAATTCTAAATCAATCTTATTGATTCTCAGATGCTCCCTATACAGGGAAAGAATTTTGTGTTTATCAGCATTAATACCTTTTTCCAACAGCCTTCCATCACTGGTTCTTCTGAGGTGTAGACATCTGGGGTAAGCTGGGTATGACAAATGAATTCTCTTTTGCTTAGTAATTAGAGGTGACTTCGTTTGCCTCTTGATAACTTCAGTGTTGCTTTGCCTGCCCCTGAGAAACTATTCTTACTATGAACTGCTAACATTTTAACTTAGAAAATATAAATTAAAAAAAATTGCTGCTGTATCTTTTCAAACAATAAAGGTGGAGATGGACCTCGTAAGCTTTCTGTAAGTATTAGAGCTGTCCTTTTGTCAGACTGATAGATCTTAGTGTAAGGGAAGGTGTTAATTTAGGGTTAGTTTTTTGAATCCTGGAGACTTGTTTCAGCGTAGATCGAAGTCGTCTGTTTCTCAAGACTGTGAAAATAAAATACTTATCTGTATTACAGTAGCATATGCAGGTTTGAATCAAAATGGAGACTTCATTGTGGTATATTTTTACATTAATATTCTGGGAGATGGTTAAACTTTGCATTTCCCAAAAGTCCAGTTTTTCTTCTTGAGATTAAAATCCAGCTTAGTCCAATAAATATGTGAGTAGTCTGATGTAAGTGGGAGTGTTTCTCCTTTAAAGAGTGTTGTTAAGTAAGGGGGCACTGTATTTAAAACCTGAACACAAAAAACATTAGAGAATCATGCAGTTCTGTAGTCTTTTGACTTGAACGTTTTGATTGTGTTAAAAATCACTCCCTCACCCAGACACGTTGCCCATTTTTTACAGTGTATAGGCCAAGTCCATCATGAGCATATTTGCCATTTATATTGTACTTTGAGATGGTGAATATGATGTATTATGATGTCTCGTGCAACATGCTATAGTTGCGTCAAACGAGTAACATTTTATCTGGTGTTCTGACTCTTTCAGCATCATTGGCAGGGATGAGGCTTCAAGAAGGAGATATTGCGGTAAGTCAAAACATATTCCCGGAAACTGTCCATATTCCCGGATAAATGAAATAGATAAAATGTAAAATAGCTGCAGGTTATCAGTTAAACTTATGTGCTAGTGTTGATTTTCGGTATATTGGATTCACACTGTTTTATTTCTATCAATCTGTAAGCTGCCTGAAAGATTTTAAGTAAACTCTTGTGACTATTTTTAACTAATGCTCCAGACATTAAAACCTAAGTCTCCATCTAGTATGTATTTCACTGGTGTGACAACCTAAGTCAGAGCTAGCTTCAACACAAATCCAATTGACTTAATGTGTAATTTAAAAACAATTAGTGGTAATAACAAATGGTTTTAATTTAATTTCTGTATTGCTTTCCATGCACATTGTGATAACGCTTCAATTATTTTTTTTTTTCCCCTCCAGATTAGCCTTGGCACAAGTGACACATTGTTTCTGTGGATCCAAGAACCAACTCCTGCCTTAGAAGGTCATATCCTCTGCAATCCTGTTGATTCTCAAACATATATGGCACTTCTATGGTAATATAATTTATTTTTTTGTACATCTGGGATCAATAATATATATTTCTCTCTCTGTGTTAGCGTTTTTTATTTCTTTTGCAAAATGATAATGAATAGAACATTCAGCATTCTGTACGGTATATGGCAATCTATTGCCGAAACTGTTGCATCAACATTATAGCATTCCTATTGTTTAATTTGAGTAACTGAAACTGCAGTGTTGTGGAGGATAAACTCTCATGGCAATAAAAAGCTGAAATTATGTTTATGTATACATAGAGCCAGTTCACTATGAATCTAAGGTAATACATTTAATGTACAGAATAACAATCTTTTGAAATACAATAATGTGAAATGTCAGAAGCTTGACCAGACTATATAAATCTGTGCTCTTCTAGTGGCCCACAGGGGACATAACAGGACAGGTGGAGACTCCCTTTTCATAGAAGACTATAATCAGTGGTGTTCAGGGACATATTAGGCCGTGCACGTGGAAAATACTGAGATCTCGAGAAGCCCAGCTGAGAGAATGATCCTCATGGTAGCTTTTGGCTGGTATGATTTGGGAATTGTTTGGCCCCTCGCCAGACAAGTAGGTGGGAAGATGGCATGAAGCTGTTTTTTTCTCACTGAGTCACGGTCTTCAGTGACTGTATTCAACTTCCAAAATGGGTCGTAGTATTTAGGCAAATATTTACAAATAATATGCAGATAAATTTTGTGTCTAAATCCCCTGCATTGTAGGTGCTTGTAAGTCAAAACCTCAGCAAAGCTCAAATCTGCCCTTTAGCTGTAATGTTGAGTCTTACCTGTACAGTAACAGGATACTGTAGATGACAGTGGCAACTCTTCATGAAGTTGAGTTCAAAAGCATGAAGTCAATTGCAAGTTACTGAGTTTCATAGTATGATTTCCCAGCAGTTGGGTTTTTTTTTAAAAGTTTTACATTCAAGTTTCTCATTTTCCCCAATATTTTTCCTCACTGTTGCTGTGTGTAAGAGCTGTGTAAACAAACTGTTTGTAATATAAAAGGAGATGCTGAGGCATTTTTCTGAATAACTGTTAATACTGCCGTTCTTTTACTGCAGGCTAGTATGTGCAGAAGCCCAAACCTGCTTTTCAGAACACAAGATATTTCTGTAGCTGTGCAGATATAAAGAGTTCCTGTTCCCTCTGCCTAGCAATTTCTACCCTGACACTGCCCTGACACCAATGCCCCGTTTTAATAAAATAATGGAGTTAGTAGGGAACTTACCTGGGTTAGTAGAAAAAGAGTGCCCGAGCTACCAGGCAGCATATTTGTACAGAAAACTTGAGTATCTTCAGCTGCTGCTACCGAGTAAGTTCAATAATTTCCTTGGCCTATTTCTGTGCCTTTCCTCTGCTGAGTTGCTCTAATAACTCTGTGTGGGAGAGTATTCAAACTGCTTTCATAGAATTGCCTAGGTTGGAAGGGACCTTTAAGATCATGGAGTCCAACCATCAACCTAACAATGCCAAAACCACCACTAAACCATGTCCCTAAGCAACATGTCTACACGCCTTTTAAATACCTCCAGGGATGGTGATTCAGCCACTGGTCCAATGCTTAACAACCCTTTCTGTGGAGAAATTTTTCCTAATATCTGATCTAAACCTCCCCTGGTGCAACTTGAGGCAATTACTTCTTGTCCTATTGCTTGTTATTTGAGAGAAGAGATTGACCCCCACCTTGCTACAGCCTCCTTTCAGGTAGTTGTAGAGAGTGATAAGGTCTCCCCTCAGCCTCCGCTTCTCCAGGCTAAACAACCCCAGTTCCCTCAGCCGTTCCTCAAAAGACTTGTGCTCCAGACCCCTCACCAGCTTTGTTGCCCTTCTCCGGACATGGTCCAACACCTCAATGTCCTTCTTGTAGTGAGGAGCCCCAAACTGAACACAGTACTCAAGGTGGGGCCTCAGCAGTGCCAAGTACAGGGAGACAATCACCACCCTAGTCCTGCTGGCCACACTATTACTGACACAGGCCAGGATGATCTTGGCCTTCTTGGCCACCTGGGCACACTGATGGCTCATATTCAGCTGGCTGCCAACCAATGCCCCCAGGTCATTTTCTGCCTGGCGTCTTTCCAGCCACTCTTCCCCAAGCCTGTAGCACTGCATGGGGTTATTGTGACCCAAGTGCAGGACCCGGCACTTGGCCTTGTTGAATCTGCTACAGTTGGCCTCAGCCCAACATTCCACCCTGTCCAGATCCCTCTGTAGAGCCTTTCTGCCCTCCAGCAGATCAACACTCCCACCCAAGTATCGAAATGCCACATGACATCGGCATGAGAGAAATCTGTAGGCACCTGGTGAATCCATGCCTTGCACACAATGTACGCCTGCTCATCAGCAACAACATTCTCTGCACAGCACAAGGCTGATGAAGTATGGGTAGGTCTACTCAAACCCTACAAGTCAGCAAGCTCTAACTTAATGTCAGAGACCCCTAACCCAACAGCACTAATGTTTTCCAGGTATTTGCAGGCAAAACTTTGTCTAAGAAAAGACATATTTTGCAGGAGTGTTAGTCACAGAGGAGATGAAGGAAGTGAATGCATAAAGGGTGCAAAGACCGTAAACATTGAACAGATACATATTTTACAGCATGGTTTATTGGGTCTGGACCAGGACCATGCAGATGCAGCTTTGGTGCTTTCCTTTGCCAGATCACGGCACAGAGCTAGTCCTCACAAGTCTTATTGGACCCAACCTGGCTCCATGCCGGTACCATGTTCCTGAAATGATAAATGCAATGTAGAGACACTCTTGTTCCTCCTTGCAGTCATTTCAGAATGGTCTTTTCAGCACTGTGTCAGAGTACTTCTCTGAGGACGTGCCTTAGCTGTTCAGAGGTAGCCTGGATTTAGCGTGGCCTGCCAGACTGAATCTAGGCTGACTCATTGGAGAGATGTATAGCAGCATCTCTGCACTGCGTTCCTCAACACGTCCTGTAATATTTGTTTTCCCTCTTATCTAGAGGTTTTTCTCTCTAGATACAGTTTTCTCTCTCTCCATCTCTTTCCATAATGAAGAAATGGTTGTATCTTCTCGCTTGCCCAGCTGTATTCAGCTGATACAATAAACACCAATATTAAGTAAAACAATATATTTTAAAAAGCCTTTAAAAATCTAGAGCCAAATGTTTTGGAAAATGCATATGATATGGTTGTGTGTTTCAGTTTTAAGAATGGCTCTCTGATGAGAGAGAGGATCAGAGATGACTGTGCTTCAGGCTCCTGGGATGAATTCTCCAAAGCCTTATCATCTACTGTTGCTGGAAACAATGGAAACTTGGGTATGCGCCTTAGCAGAGCTGGGTTTGCTTAGACACATACTTCAGTGGGATTTGTACCTACTTTTTACTTAGGTCATGATAAAGGCCAAAAATTAAGTTAACTAGAACAAGGGAAATTCCCAATGTGTAGAAATGCTGTGTTGTAATAGTGTTTTCCTTCAGTATTCACTAAATAAGAAAATTATATTTATGGAGCTCTTTTGGTCATTGAAAGGATGTTAGTAGCATCTTAGCTGTAAAATCTTTAAAACCAGTAATTTCTGAAGGAGGCTTTCATTAAAGTTTGTTTCTTTTTCTGAAGACTCCAACCAAGTGGATTAAGTAGCTCCATATTATTTCTTTCTTAATCTTCAATGGTTTTGATCTCTAAACATAACTCTAAAATCTTGTTCGTGCACGTGAACAAAGCAGTAATGTGAAGTGATACCCAGATTTCCTGCATTTTTTTGAATGTATGTCACAGAGTCATTTCATCCCTGTTTTTCCCACAATGTGGTAAGTGAATGAAACGAAACAAAATGATGATGATGGAAATATTTAAAAAATATTAATAAACCCATGTACTTGAAGTTTTACATTATTTTCTTTCCTACAGCTTAACATTTTACAAGTGTAGTGTATGGCTCTGAAATAAGTTATTGAAAGGTCAGCATATGTGTAATCAAGATTAAAATTTAACCTTTGCAGAGCTGAATTTGAAATCATCACCATCATCCTAGATCTGAATTGATATAAGTAAAACTAATTTTAAAACTGTAGGTAGCAAAGTTTTAAAAAGTAAATATTTAAGCTATAGAAGACATCACTCCTTAGGAAGGTGAATTTAAGGTACAGTTTCTTGACACTGTAAGGTTAGCATGGGTTTCATTTTTAGAAGCTCTGTTATGTGGTCTGTCAATTCCAGTCTCTGTGGAATATTAAAATGTCCAGGAGTCTCTTTTCACTAGAAGACAAATCAATTTGAGTGTTTCAGAAAATGGGAAGAAGTTATTCCAAAACCCAAAAGTCAGGCACTTTAGACAGTATTAAAAAAAAAAGGGCGTTGATGAAAATATTGTTACTGATTTCAAGGATAACAGGACACTGACTTAAAATTTTAAAATTTGTATGATAGTATATTCACTTGGATATTTCAGTCCCCGATAAAATGGGTGGTTTGTGAAAGTTATCCTCAATAACCTGTGTGCTTGGATAACCTCTGGGTATGCATAGAAAAATACAGTAATCGCCATAATCTGAATTCCTGAGGGAAGCAGAGTAAAGTAACTGGTTAGACACCCTCCTTTTTATCACTTGTTCGCTGCCCTCCATGTTGCGTGAGAAGATGCCCCTGCGGAGGTTTGGAGATGGGGAGAGGAAGCTGCTAGGGTGAGGTTGGGATAACGAGTGTAACGGGGGTAGCAAACAGGGAAGGAGGAGTGGTGAACAGAGGAGGGTCCTGTTGCGTCTGCGAAGGCTAATAAAACCAGCGAGTTGACTTGAAGACCTCTTCTGCCGGATTCAAGGTGGCAGCAGGGTCAGAAAGGAAATCTTAGGATATACATCCCCTGGCAGGGCCTGCATTATCTCTAACCCACAGTGTTGCTAACTGGCAGCTTTTCAGAATGTTTTACCAAAAAGGTTACGTGTACTAAAGCACAGTACTATTTTTTTTTTTTTCTTGACTAATAATAACAGGGCTGCTAGGGCAGCATACTCTTGTTCCAAGGCTTGAACCTTAGAAACTGACCTTAGTTTCTTAGCTATTCTGTTCAGTTTTTCTGTCCTCATTTTCTTTTTTTTGTCTCCTTTCTTGAATATCTTTTCTGACCAACCCTTCTTGCCATCAACACAAAAGAAATCTTTTTCAGACTTTTTGTCTAGCTGTCTACAAAGCATTACTGCATTTCTTCAGATCTCGTCAAAACTATTCAGAGACCAGCTCTGCTTCATGACTTAAAATATCTGATGTTCCCTAATAAGCTCATGAAATCTAATCCAGTGCGTGATGTGTTCCAGCATTCCTGTACTCTTCTTTCTAACTTACCTTTTTTTTTGTGGGTTTGTTTTTTTTTTTTTTTTTTTTTTTACTTTCACCCTCGCATATGACCTACTGAAACTATTTCTGAGATGTGTTATATATTATCTATGTTACATGCATGTATGTGTGTTCTGGTGGCTGTGTGCACTTTTCACAGAATCGCAGAATGGTCAGGGTTGGAAGGGACCTCTGGAGATCATCTAGTCCAACCCCCCTGCCAGAGCAGGGTCACCTACAGCAGTTGCACAGGACGGCGTCCAGGCGGGTTTGGAATGTCTCCAGTGTAGGAGACTCCACAGCCTAACTCTGGGCAGCCTGTACCAGTGCTCTGCTACCCTCAAAGGAAAGAAGTTCCTCCTTGTGTTAAGATGGAACTTCCTATATTCAAGTTTGTGCCTGTTACCTCTTGTTTTATCACTGGGCACCACCATCTACCTGGCACCCTCCCTTTAAGTATTTATAAGCATTGATAAGATCTCCCCTCAGTCTTCTTTTCTCTTGACTAAAAAGACCCAAGTCCCTCAGCCTTTCCTCATAAGAAAGACGCTCCAACCCCCTAATCATCTTTGTAGCCCTTTGCTGGACCCTCTTCAGCAGTTCCCTGTCCTTCTTGAACCAGGGAGCCCAGAGCTGGACACAATACTCCAGATACGGCCTCACCAGGGCAGAGAGAGGGGGAGGATGACCGACCTCCCTCAGTCTGCTGGCCACAGTCTTCCTGCTGCACCCCAGGATGCCATTGGACTTCTTGACCACCAGGGCACATTGCTGGCTCATGGTCATCCTGTTGTCCACCAGGACTCCCAGGTCCCTTTCCACAGAGCTGCTCCCCAGGAGGTCAGCCCCTAATCTGTACTGATGCATGGGGTTATTCCTCCCCAGATGCAGTACCCTACACTTACCCTTGTTGAGTTTCATTAGGTTCCTCTCCACCCAACTCTCCTGCCTGTCCAGGTCACACTGAATGGCGACACAGCCTTCAGGCGTATCAGTCACCCCTCCCAGTTTTGTGTCATCAGCAAACTTGCTGATGGTACACTCTATCCCTTCATCCAGGTCATTGATGACTATATTGAACAGGACTGGACCCAATACTAGACTCTGCACCACTAATCACAACTCTCTGAGCTCTCTCTGTCAGCCAGTTTTCAATGCACCCCACTGTCCATTCATCTAACCCACACTCCCTAAGCTTGCCTGTGAGGATGATGGGGGAGACAGTGTCGAAAGCCTTACTGAAGTCAAGGTAGACAACATCCACTGCCCTCCCCTCATCCACCCATCTAGTCACGCCATTGTAGAAGGCTATCAGATTAGTCAGACATGACTTCCCCTTGGTGAATCCATGTTGACTACTTCTGATAACCTTCTTTTCCTCCAGATGCTTGGAGAAGCCTTTTGTAAGCTTATTGTTTATTATATTGTTTGGATGCCTAGAGCCAGACATGCTTAAGATTCACATTTTTGTAAACTGAAAGTAGTTAAATTTGATAAATGTATGGACTGAAATTAGTTAAGAAATATGTTTTGTGATGTCTCAAATGTCTTTCCTAATACGTGATAAACTTTTATTATCATTTTAGCTGTTTGCTGAAATAAGATTCCAACTTTGGGCTTGGAGCAAACATGACAGTCTTTAATGTTCCTTGATGCAGGTTTCTACTTTGATGTAATGGAAATTACTCCTGAAGCAGTTGGGATTCACAGATTCAACAGAGACAACCAAAAGGTAGTTATAATGTAGTTAATGTCTCCAACCTTGAAAGAGTACTGTCAAGGCTTGAAATCTTTGCTGTTATCTTTTTTTTTTTTTTTTTTTTTTTCCTCTTTGGTCTTGAGATACTTTCTTTCAAGTTTCATTTCTTGATGCAAGTCCTTGGGATGATTTTTATAAGGAAGTATTTGGTTTGTAGGTTGAGAGTATCTACAGTGCAAAGTCTGAACTAGAACTTATACGGTATTTTTCTGAGGAAATATTTCCTTTACTGGAAAATGTGGATTTACAGAAACCAATACTGTTTTTGAAACAGGATTAACTTTAAGCTTATTGAGAGCTTAGTACTCTTACATGACTCAGTCCCCATCTTCTAAGTTTCAGACATATAGATAAGGATGTGTTGAAACTTTGGGCTATAATATTTTGTCTTTTATCTTGGTCTAAATGTGTATGTGAAGTAAAGACCCCATTTTGCTGTCCTGCATGTCTTGGAGTAACCCACAAGCTACGTAGTGGTATGTAAGTAAACACGAGCTCAAGTCCAATTGGAATTAAAATAGAAATTATGTTATGGAAAGAAAAGTTCTTTGTATCTTTTTTTACTTCTGAGGAATGGATGTTGTTTAAATGTCTGGCTTTCTGGGTGGTACTGAAACTCAACAGATGTCTTTGATCAATCATGACTCCCAGTCGATTAGACCTCACTGAGGTGAACAGAGATTGATACTATCTTGTGTTTGCAGTGTAGCACTGGTCTCTTAAATGCTTGCTGTTTAAATGAATGCTTAATCACTTCTAGCTGTTACACAAGTTGTAGGCACTTATTGTAGTGCATGGAAGAACTCAACTTTTTTCTGAAAGATTCTTTGTATTTGTTTGTAGTTCAGTATTTACCTACTTCTGTTGCCTTTCTCATATTCTGCTAGACAAAAGGACAGAAAAATGTTATATATAGCAACTAAACAAATTAATGAAAAGATTACATGGTTTTGCTTTGGTGCAGACAAATACATTTAAACTTTTGTGACGTTGCTTAATGCATCTGAATTTTATCTACTTGCTTTAATTTTATATTTTTGAGATATTGATTCTTAAGCAGCCTTTGGTGCTGAGAAATGCGTGCCTTGATTTCAAGTTTGTGCCTCAAGTTTGAGGGATTTGCCAACAGCACTGAGGGTATGGGCTGTGTTCTCTGTCATGAGTCTTCAGGTCCATCTTGTGTGTATGAGTGAAGAACTGGGCCTAGTTGAAAGGAGACTTCAGGGTGAAGACAAGGATAATCAACTATAAATCCATCTTGTGTTTTGAACCAGTCTCCTGCTTGGCATTGTACACTGTGTAAGGTGCTTGTTAACTTAATGCATTCCCTCTTTGATACAGGTTTCAGACTTCCCAAAGGAGGTGGAAATACGAGCGTTGATTGAAGGGCAGTTCATGGCCAAGAGGATTCATGCTGAAAAGCTGGGATATAAAGTCAGTAAGTATGATGAAAAAGCTGCAGAACTAATGGCACTGGGGATCAAACACAAAAATAGGAGTCCCGACAGTAATGTCATCGTTGTGATTCTTGTCCTGCCTGATGGATACAGAAATTGGTATGAATTCTAAATTAGTCTCCCGGAAAAAAAATTGATAGTGTGTTGGGGGCAAGTTTTTGCAGATGTTAACCTTAGAAGCTACAATGGTTTAACTTTAAGATGATTTCTTTTTCAAGTATTCTCGCCATTTCATTGTTACTGAGCTGCATTGTCAATTTTTAAATAAGACTTTGGGCTTCGATAGCTTGTTAAGTGAAAAGACAACCAGACTTCTGCCTAAAGCACAAGACTGTAACTCAGAAAATCTGAAATCTATGTTCAGTTCCTGGATCTGCTATAAGCTGGTCACTTACCTCTTTACCTCAGTTTTCTGTTAATAAAGCAGAAACCCTTTCCCTGTCTTGTGATTTAGAAAGCAGGAGATCCTGCTCCCTAGAATTCATAATACGAGTAGTTTTTAGCACATTGGAACAACAAAATCAGTCAGTATTTTCCCTGCAGAAGTGGGAACAGATCATTACTAGCTGTGCAATTCTACCAAAAGAATATAGGCAAGTTGGTAAGATGTTTTATTGGCATTTTCTGTCAGTGTATCAGCCAGTGGCATCTTAAAAAATACTGAATTAACACATCTTGAGGGTTTTTAACCATTGTTTTATTTTTTAAAATGATATTATTTTTATCTACATCCTGACCTCCTTCTTTACAAGCCAATGCTGACCTCCTCCTTTACAAGCCATTGCTTGATTCCTACCTCCAGGCCTTCGTCCATAATCATGAAGGATAGAATTTTTCTATTTTTTATTTTTAAAAGAGAACTCCAGGAGCTGAAAGTTGAGAAAATATAGAGATTCTGGAACAGATCACAGAGGCTTGGCAACACTACCTCATAAATTTATGCTGTAAAGGTTTTCCTGTTATATATTTTCTTATATACTTGAAACTGTATTTATTTAGGGAGGTTATTTATGGAGGCAGAGAGAGATCCACATAGATTCTGTTTACAATACCTGTTTATCCTTCATTCTTAGATTCTGCTGCACCAAAAGCTTGGCTAGAAAGCCTAGAAAAGCTCATGGCTGAAGAGGGTACTTCTGCACTCTGTAAATGTCAGAGGTTAGACAAACACCAGAGTGAAAGGAGAGCTATTTAAGATATCAGACAACTGTGACACAGAAAGAAATGGGTAGAAATTATCTGTAAATACCTTTAGGCTAAGTAGGACAGCCAAAAACCTAACTAGTTTTAGGATGTGGCTTAATAAGCTTTAAAAACATTTTTTTTTTTTTTTGTTAAAGCTGTAGATGTCTACAGTAAAAAGGAGATGGGTGTGATTGCACTGTGTTCCTGTAGATTCCTTGGAACCTTGTATGCCTTTGTTTTGTTGCATCCCAAGGGTCTTTCAGCTATTTGGTAACTAATAGATGAGTTGCTTTAAAAAAAGAACTGCTGTACGTAGTGTAGGTTGTATGCATCTCCCACTTTTCCTTAGTGGTGTTATTTAAATGTCATATTCTGTTATTTGTGTAGTGATGGCAGGCTTACATCTGCATTTGTTGTGTGACAGCTCTGAAAACAGGGTGTGTTCTGAATGTGTTTCAGGGTATGGATGAGCATTGTGGGAATTACTCTGGTATTGCCAGACTTTCTCTTGTTTAATAGCTGCTGTTCTTCAGGCTGCTTTGTTTTTTGTTTTTAATGTGATTTAAAAGCTTATTTATCTTTTGGATGAAATATACAGTTGGGACCCTTGTGTTTATTCAATTCCTTTTAGGCCTTGTCTACGTGGGGGATTTACTTTGATTTTTCTAGGAATCAAGCTGATTTACATTCAGAAATGTAATCACAGCAGTGTAAATCTTGGCTTTTTTCGGTGGTTGTTGTTTACACCAGTAAGAAAATATAGCAATAGCTGTTCACAAGATCCGGAACGTTATATGAGGACACGTATTAAATTGATCTGCAACAGATATGGAAGTGACATGTTCAGTTGCAACAAATGCTTTGCTGTGGTGTCCTGAGGTTTGTGTGGTGCCGTCTCAGTGGTGCAGATAAATCAGAAACCTGGCTAAAAATTTCCCTAGCTCTGGCACCAAGGTACTGGAAAATCGTTTTGGCAGAGTCATGAACCTGCTTCTCTGTTCTTGGGCCAAATGCAGTTGGGATGACTGTAATCTGAAAAGCAGCAGCATACGTGGAAGAGAATTTTGTAAAAATAAATAAATAAAAATCTGTCATGTAGTTCTTGGTTATGCACTGTGAACATGACAAACATTAGATAATCCCTCAGAATTTACTTTAAGTTAATGAATATATTATCTTGCTAGGAGCAGTATTTTGAACCCTCAGTCTATCTGGCGCTGCAGGAAGAAGTGTGAAGATACTGAAAGA
>NW_009649031.1:171932-179191 GCF_000708025.1 Charadrius vociferus
TGTAGGTGACCCTGCTCTGGCAGGAGGGTTGGACTAGATGATCTCCAGAGGTCCCTTCCAACCCTAACAATTCTGTGAATTCTGTGAAAAAGGCCCTTAAAATAGCTCTTCAGCTGTTGTTTGTGCTTGTGCACAGCTTTCAGTGCGGCTCGTGTGCCAGTAGAGGGCAGAGGATTCTGTCTCATGACTTGTGTTCTTTGAGGCTGGGGTGTGTGTGTCAGCCTTGTTTTGAAAATGGCACGGAGTCACCAGATGATCCTTAGAAGAAAAGTTAAACCTTACATTAATCGTGATTTAAGGGTTTTAAAAGTGTGTGACACTCTGTTCTAATTGCTCTAATCTTTCTCAATCAGATTTCAGGGGAAATCATTCAGTAACACCCTGTATCCTGTTTTGCTTATGTGCTTAAGGGGTGGATAGAGCGTTGTGATCTAGAAACAAACAAGTGAAGTTTGGTCTATCTCTGTTGTTTACATCCTCCGATTCAGAGATTCATGTAGATAAGGGGAAGGTTTGCTGTTCTGCCTTTATTTTCCTGGATTTTGATTGTATCGTAAACACCTTCTGTTTTGTCACTTCCTTTTTCTGCTTGCAGCCATTCCCTTTTGAAAGCTAAACTTACAGCTGGAGTTCAGAGGCTGGTCATATAGACATGCTTGCTGTGTGGTTTGGGAACTCTGAAGTCAAACCCATGGCAACTTCATAGAGAAATGACGGTGTCTGCAGCTCAGTGACACAGGTGATTACAGCAGCTATAAAGCTGTCAGTGGTTCAGACTGATCTGCCAGTATATACTTTAATAATCTTGATGATCGCTTCAGAGTTGCTTCTATTCCTGACCAAGCAATCCTAAAATTCACAAAACTGAAGATCCACAAAACTGATTATTCTTGGGAGCAAAATCTGCCCCCCTGCCCACTGATGGGTGAAGTAAATATTGCCGTGGTGTACGTTATGTATGCTGAAGAAAACAGCACGTAGGTAGGGGTTCTGGTGTTAGTCACACATGTAGTCATGTCCTGGTTTGACAAGTCAATAGATATTTGAATCACGTGTGGGTCTATGGTGTAGAAACTTTCATGTCTATGGTAATCTGAGCACTAAGTCTATTCATACTGGGTCAGGTGTGTGCTAGAGTTGTGTTAAATAAGCTTTTGCGGGACTGCAGCAGCAATTAATAAATCCTGCCTTGTAGGCAGGCTGATTATCTGGGGTGGAGTCTGTGTTGAAGCTTTTAGCTTTGGACAAGACTTTCTGCCTTCACGTTGTTGTGCCTGTCAGTGGGTTCATAGTACTACAGTTGCCCGATGTGCTGTTCATGTCACATTTATACCTTTAGGAATCTGATTCTGCCACCTAACTGTCATCAGCAGGGGGAGATGGATAGAAGGTGCCATGTTTTACAAGCTCCAGCTTTGTCTGTAAAATCCTGCGCCTGTGTTTATTATGTAATTTACATTTTCTTACATACATAAATCCATCACTTGCAAATAATGCTGGTGCCCTGACTTCTGCTGACAGTACTCAGTGCTGGCTGGGGTGACACAGACATGCCCGTGGCTTTGCACTGGTGTAAGAAAGAGCCAATTTTTTTTTTTTTCCTTAAGTGCTGCATGTTACCAGTGTTTCAAATGTGTGAAAGTACATCTTTCTGATTGGATGTACAACGGGGTGCATTCTTAAACAAAACAGCAGTCCTGCAGTGCTAGGGAAAAAAGGGAAATGTCAGAGCATGCTGGGCCTGACTTCTCAGTGGTTAGAGGGGGAACTTACACTTTCTAAAGA
The DNA here is from genome assembly GCF_000708025.1 of Charadrius vociferus. Lineage (NCBI taxonomy): Eukaryota > Metazoa > Chordata > Aves > Charadriiformes > Charadriidae > Charadrius > Charadrius vociferus. The sequence continues at coordinate 173,718 of NW_009649031.1, forward strand.
ACTCGGTCTAAGATTACATGAGGGCAAGCTCCAAGGTGCCAAATTTCCTTTTTCTTCAGGTGATGTTTTCTTCTGATGCTCTTTTCAGCAGGTTGAATGTAGTAATAACGTGTGGCTCTTTGTCCGCAAGGAAGGCAGTCTGATGGAGTGCAGGGAGCTCAGAAAATATCAATTAGAATAACATGGAGCGGTCGTGTTTCATCGTTCACGTTGTCATGCAGAGGCACCAAAACCTGAAGGCAAGGCGTGGGGCTGTCACTTCATAGCAAAGTGTTAGTCCATCGGAGGATGAAGTGGCTCTCCGGTTTGGCAAGGCTAGATGTAACTGGTCCTCGGGACACTCTGGGGATGGCTTTGTGTCAGGCTATGAGACAAGTGTTTTCTGCTGGTGGTTGTCTTTGACTGACTGGCTTCTGTGATTGTAGTCTCCAAAACTCTTATGCGTTATCAGGAATGTTGGGGTACTTGTTCTGTCCATCGCCTTTGCCTTCACTGCTGAGTGTGTTTCTACTTTAGTTGTAGCAGTGTTTTGGCTGAAATGAGGAACACTGAGAGTGAGGCCATTTTGTAGTTGCATACAGATTAAATTGATGTTTATGCCCTGCGGGATTTAAATTTCTTAGAGAAATCAATACTGAAATGTTGTGTTGGCTTCGTGCTTGTCTCTTGCTGTTTGCTGCTAAGAGTGCTGATGGTGTTTCAGCAGCATGAGGGTGACGGCTTTGTTAGAGGCCTTGTGCTTCAGCAAGTGAGTGAAAACAGTTTAAAAATAATTAGAAGACAGTGCCCTTGGTGGGAGGTTGAAGGCCTCTGTTTAGAATAATAGTGAACAGTGGTAACAGTCAGATTGGAACATATATGAATAGGCATGGGGCAGAGTGTACCACTCGGTATGCGGTACAAACAGACCATAAATACCAGCCTTGCCGTTAGATCTTCAGCCTATATTTTTGAGGGAGTAGTGTTGGGTCAAGAAGTGCTTTCAAATTCGTCAAAGGCAGGATCTTCCTCCCAGATAAGCCAGTGATTCTGCTGTAGAGGATATTTGTATTTTCTGATGAAACTTCTGGTTGATAAGAGTGCCAGTGTGAGGCGGGCAGTACTATGCCAAGAACCTGACTGTATCCCCTCTTATTTCCCACAGAGCATCAGACTTTTATCACGTAGCAGAGCCTTCTAGGCACGATCAAGCAAAGCTTGGTTTTAAGCCAGTGATCTGGAGTGAAAGGTTGGTTAGCTCATTACCAATTCCCTGACCAAATATTTTACAAAAAGGGCTTTTTATTATTACTTGGCTCAGGAGAGTATGGTATTAGTTTAACTAATTTTCAAAAGGGTCAGATAAAATGTCTCTGAAGGAAATGACCTAATGCGCTATAAGGAAGCTGCTTACGTGCTCAAGAATTTTTCATGCAGTGGCTATTGTCTTGCTTTTATTTTGTTTTATTGTTGTTATACATATACAGGAAACACAATGAAGACAGAAAAGCTGAAGAGTTAATAAAAAGATTGGAAGGGGTACTATCTGTCTTTCTTTCCTGACACAATGATAAAATGTTGTCATTGTTTGAACAATCGCTTTTAATGTTTGGTCAGCAAAAGACCAAGTATGTAAATGGTTCAATTCCTGTGCCCTGATGTTAGGAGAGATTGTTTATGACCGTTTCAGTGGATGTACTGTTCAAGCAGTATTCAGAAAAACAGTCAAGCTGTCAGCTGGCTGGTTTTGTTAGAGCTCCATGGATCTCTAGAAGCTGGGGACTTGGAGATCAGTTGGGTTATCTAATAAATCTCCTTTTATCGCTTGTTTTTTGAGACTGATCTATAGTTTTAAATCCATTTAGATTAGCAAGGGAATGATGTGATTGCAGTCTATAAGTACCTTCTTGGGGAAAGGAAACTGGATAGTATAGGACTCTTGAGCCTTACAGACAGAAACATTATGGTTCAATAAGTGGTAGTTGAAGGTGGGCAAACCTCAAATGACAAGCAAGGTGCAGATATTTAACAGAAACTGAAATCAAACAGTGCAGCAATTGACAGTGGTGTAGTGAATTCTTTAGCACTGGCAGTTTTAAAAACAAGATGGTATTTTTTCTGAATACAGGTGCTCTGGTCCAAAGAGATCATTTATATCACAGAAGGGTGAATTCAAAAGGTCAGCATCTTTTTCTGTCTCAGAAACATGGAAATCTGTAAGAGATGCCATTGCTAGGAAGCTCCTCTGATTCACAGCTATATATACACATTGCTTTGTATTAATCATTTATATCAAGAGCTGCTGCTGGTATCATTGTAAATGATGTCCTGTTTTGATGAGAATTCTGCTTGTAAAATACTACATTTACCTCAGTTGACGCTTAGTCAAATGTTACATATGTATTATTTTAAATCTTTCTTCCTGGGTCTTTCTGTATTTTCATTTTTGTTGCTCAAATGTGACAGGCCTGTTAGTGAACTCTAATCAGCTCTCTCAATACTCCCTAGTCCCTCCAGCTGTCTTTCCTTTTTTCTGGTTAACATGATTCAGCTTCTCTTACACATCTCACATTATGCATCAGTTCTGGGTACTAAACGTCTCAATGCTTTCAGCTGCATCAGCCCACACTCGAGGATTTTCAGTGTTAACAGGAGTTCTACTACATAAGTCATTCTTTCTCTACTTACTCTATTTGCCTGCACGTACAGTGATTTTTAGCTGTGGTTGTGTTTCTTGCATAAGATTAGGGAAGACAGATTTGTCTTTGTTTAAGAGAGAGTATTGCCTAAGTTTTTAAAACAATTTTAAGTATCTAAAGCTTTGGTTCCATCCATGCTTGGATTTCCAGAGGATAGCTACTCAGATGATCTAAAAAAAAAAAAACCCAAACCATCCACCCTCCACATTTCTCATTTACGTAAAAACCAAGTAAAAGTTCACATGTCTGTAGACAAATGGAATTTGGCAGTCTACTTGTATAACTTTAATTCTCTTCAGACATGAAAGAATTAATTTGGGCAGCCTTTTTTTTTTTTGTTTTTTCTTATTTCTGGCCCTTGGTTTTCAAGAATGCACATGAAGAGTATTCTTTTTCCACCTTTAAACCATAATGTTGTTTAGCCTTTTTCTGGTGTGTCTAATTTATGCACGAGCAAAGGTATGCATGCTGCATGTAAAATGACAAGTCTCAGCCCCAAGGCTTTCACAATGTCAGTTTAGTCCCACTGTAAAGGGTGGCAAAGGATGGGAAGTTCATGAAAAATAAGCTTCAAGTGCAGTATGTACTTCTAAAGTTCTCTCACAGAAATTTTTTAGCTTTGCGCTTGGAGGCTGGAATTTGGGATCAGTGACAGGACTGACCTGAAGCAGAAAAATCGGATGTGTGGAAGAGTGAGATTAGAACATCCACAGAATTAAGTCTCTTAATGATATGGTAGGTGACATGAAATGCCTGAGCCCAGCTTCTGGACAGCACTATCGTTTTTCTCTTTGATGTTCAAAAGGCTGGACTCGACGGTCTCTTACAGTGGCCTTCAGCTCGTCAGTGCTAGACTTTTCCTACTTGGAAAATTGAAAGAATGGATGAGAGAACACAAAGAAAAAGTTTGCTTGGATTTGAAATTGTCTTTATCCAACTGCACTTACAGTGATTTTACAGCATCAGACAGACCTGAAGTAAAACTAAACTCGGGAGTACCTGCCGAGTACATCAATTACTACTCAAGTAGAGAGTGAGTTGAAAAACAGCCACTTATGTACCACTTCTGTTGGTTTTAAAGTATTTGTCTTCCGTTTGACAATATTTAAAGCTTAATAAGCAATTTCAAGAAATTTCTGAAAGCTGGAAATATGAAATTAAAAATAGAAGTATGTATATACATACCAGCAAACGGTGGGTTTATGATGGTTTTATTTTTGATAGTGTCTCAAAGTGAAATAGTTCTTTAGAGGATACCTATACTGCAGATAACTGCACTTGTCAATCTTTATCTGAAACTTTACTAGTGTGGCTTAACTCTTAATGTTTCACCTTCTCGTGTGCCTGTCTCAGTTGATTCTTCTGAAATGACGTTTTCAGGAGTTCTGGTGGGTGGAAGTTCAATTAGCCCCTGTTTGTAGAAATAGGCTAGCATCTTTCTAAAATATAAATCTTTGTGCTTTTGTATTTCCACTTTTGCAGTAACACTAAGTGAAAGGAACAGCTGCATAGGAATTTGAATGAGCTGTATGCTCTGTCTGAAAAACTCCAATAGGAGGTGTTTGGTGTGTGTGAACAAATAATGTTGAATGCTTTCTTTTTACAAAGCAACAATATTACCAAAGGTAACAATACTAATCAATGTATATTCATTATAGAAGTAGTAACAAATACCAGTATTATTTTGGACAAATGAACTGACTTGGAAACACGTTTGATTTCCTTGGCCTACAGTTGGTAGCCAAAGTTTCAATGTACTTCCCTATCTAGTCAGTGTACTCCATCATCGATAGCAGCTTTCTTCATACATTTCAAACACGGGCTTTGTTGGTAGAGGGCTTTGGCTCCTAGAGGTATCCATGTGCTGAAGGAAGGCTTCTAAGAGCTCTATTCCAGCATATCCTTGGCTGCCTCCTCTGTGCTTCCAGGATTGAGTCACTTGGTGACCTCTGCATTCCTGGTATCTATTACTGAACAGGTAAATGTCAGTATTTATCTGTACATAGCAATTTCCACGTATGCATCTCAAGAAGTAATTATGGAAAGCTGGAGGGCACTCATCATTGTTACAAATCACCAAAGTTTTTTCAGTCATCTCAGCGGCCAAATTAAAATATATGAAACAGTAGAAAATAATGTCATATATTAGCCTGTGTAGTAGCAGCCCTGTGAGTTGCATTGGAATGAAGGTGGTCACTGGTCACAGAGCTGGAGGGATCTTAAAGGGTATTTTCAAGAGCATTCCCCCTCTTCACTCAGGGTGCTCTTGATCTTTTTCCTCTGTGTTTATTCTGGACAAAATGAACTTTTTGTTGTTTTGAAGTATTTCTAATTATGATGGTAATACAAGTGTACAAGTGGAGAGCTGCTTGAGTAATCTCTTCAAATTAAGTGCACTTCTAGTTAAATGACTTAAGTTTACCTGCAAGTGAACACTTGTGCAGCAGAGAAGTGATACAAAGCTTTGTATTTCATACCTAATTTTGTCTGTGAACATAAAACCATGGTACCCACTGAAAGGCAGGTGAACATCTGAAGCCATTCTTTTAAAGTATGACACATTAGAATACAAAAATTGCTGGAATATCTATTTGAAAAGGTGGAATTCTGTTTTTAAGTAAGTTGCATGTACTCACTAGTGGCTTCTCATTTATTTTTGTGTTTTTAATTCAATTTTTTATTCATTACTTGAAGGTATTAATAAATTCTTTCACCTACAGTAGCTGCTATGAGCTGTGATACATGTGTCAATGCAAATTCTAAATGTTTTCTGGGCTGTTACTTGCAAGCATAATC
>NW_009649031.1:179250-198896 GCF_000708025.1 Charadrius vociferus
GAGAACCAGGAAAGTGCAGGACTATTATAACCCTGCTTTCCAACGCTTGTTCTATGCTTGAAAATGAGCTTGATAGCTCCTCAGAGGCCTGACCATTTAACTGTTTTTCACTTTACCCAAGGGATTAAACTGACCGAGTGAGCAGCTCCAGTTTAGAGAGGCCTCAGTTTGACTTCTTGCATCTCCCTCCTCTGTGCATCCTTTCTGGCTGGCCTGATGGCATGTCCAACACCCTGAAGTCATCTGCAAATTCCAGGAGACTGCAAAAGGAAAAATATGTTGAGAATTGAGGTAGAATGCATTGTCTTCTACTGGTTAAAACAAGAAAGTTTTATATATAAAAGTTTTTATTTATACACGTGCACACTCACTATATATATGTATAGTAAGACCTAGATCATACAGATAACTTTTCTGTATCATTTAGAGGACAGGAGGCAAGACTGGAGACTTAAAGAAACTTGTTAGTTATTATAACTGGTATATTTCTGAAACGATTTCTTTTGTCTGAGTAGTCACTCATGTACAAGTGACTGCTTCATGTGGCGATGCAGAAAATGTCTTGTAAAACTGTTGTGGCTTGGGTAACTCACGTGCATCTGACGCTTGGGAGCAATACCAAGAATGTATGGGAAATGTGATCTAATGGATAGTGTGTACCTAAGAGCTCCACATAAAAGGCTCAAAGAACAATTATCTAAGTTGAATGCAGTGTTTTAAAAACAGCTTCATCCATTTTCCTGCCATTTTTGTACTTTTCCTCTAAACAACTCTAATGTATATTAATTAATTACTTGAAATAATACCAATAAATCTAACAAGGTTTGTCTAAAGCTTCACTGCACAGAGGAAACTTCATGTTTGTTTCAGTGGTGAGAGAAAAGAAATAATTTACTGAAAATATTAAGAAAGCTAATATTAATTTAAATAGAACTTAATGAAATCTTTAATGGCTTTTTTAAATTGTTTTATTTTCCCTAGATTTTAATTTGAATTAAATCATTACTATTGTTAAATTAGTTAAACACTAAATTAAGAAATGCAAATGAAGTGAGCTCAAAATCCAATGTAGTTATTGTTTTTATTGATATATGTAGGCTAGTGGTGTGGAACAAATTCCAATTATATCTGATCTGTTATTTGCAGTACAAGTTCCTGACTCTTCATTAAGCGTAATACATTAGATTAAATGCTCTGCTCAATAAGAGCTCAGAAAATACCAGTATTACAATAAACTTCTTGCTGCTTTTGTCTCTTTGTTTGAGCTGTTAGCATTGTATATCATGCAGGCTGCAAGACTTTCTAGTTTAAAGTTTTAAAGTCCTGCCCAGCTGTGATCATCAGAGAAAGATAAATGTAAACTTTAGGTAGTGTGGTCACAGGAGACCCAGGAGCGAGGGAGAGTTGCTAAAGGCAACTCCATTACACAAGTGAGTTCACTTGAATAAATGTTCAGTGGCTTCTGCTATGCTAACTTTAAATACTGGTAGCTAGCGAGGAAAATACTAGTTTTAGATGATATGTCTCCCTATGTGATTAAAACATCCAAAATAAATGAAGTGTGTCTTCAAGTATAAGAACTCAGTTATTCCAAGTTGTTCTTCATCCTTTGGTTTACATTTTTATAAAACGCTCTGTCCTAAACTGACAGAAATCAGTAGAAATCTAGGTAGGAAAGAGGAGAATGCATGTGCCATTTTATAGAATCATAGAATGGTTTAGATTGGGAGTCCTGGTGGACAACAGGATGACCATGAGCCAGCAATGTGCCCTGGCGGCCAAGAAGGCGAATGGCATCCTGGGGTGCATCAAGAAGAGTGTGGCCAGCAGGTCGAGGGAGGTCATCCTCCCCCTCTACTCTGCCCTGGTGAGACCGCATCTGGAGTACTGTGTCCAGTTCTGGGCTCCCCAGTTCAAGAAAGACAGGGAACTGCTGGAGAGGGTCCAGCAAAGGGCAACAAAGATGATTAGGGGACTGGAGCACCTTTCTTATGAGGAAAGGCTGAGGGACTTGGGTCTCTTTAGTCTAGAGAAAAGAAGATTGAGGGGGGATCTTATTAATACATACAAATACTTAATGGGAGGATGCCAGGGGGATGGGAGTAGTCTTTTTTCAGTGGCGCCCAGTGATAGGACGAGGGGTAATGGGCATAAACTTGAACATAGGAAGTTCCATCTTAACATGAGAAGGAACTTCTTTACTTTGAGGGTAGTGGAGCACTGGAACAGGCTGCCCAGAGAGCTCTCCTGTAGGCCCCCTTTAGGTACTGGAAGGCGGCAATAAGATCTCCCCGGAGCCTTCTCTTCTCCAGGCTGAACAGCCCCAGCGCTCTCAGCCTCTCCTCACAGGAGAGGTGCTCCAGCCCTCAGATCATCCTCGTGGCTCTCTTCTGGACATGCTCCAGCAGGTCCATGTCTGTCTTATGTTGGGGACTCCAGAGCTGGATGCAGTACTCCAGGTGGGGTCTCACGAGAGTGGAGCAGAGGGGCAGAATCACCTCCTTTGATCTGGGCTTTTTTGGGCTTGTCTGCTTCTGCTTTGTCCACAGCCCAAGGTACTTGCTCCTGTTTCATTTTTAAGCTGTTGTTTTCCTCGGAAGCCTTTCAGGAAGCTGAAATCAAGCAAACTAGCTGCCAAAGCTGCCTGTAGCTACCCTGTGACAGTCCCAGGTGGAGAGGGGACACTGTATCTGAGGGTATGCCTTGCTGCATGACTGGGCAAGCCAGGCACGCGTGGTGCTGCCACGTTCCCGAGCTGCGGCTGCTTTGTGCCTGTGCTGCGGCATCCGTCCTGGTGCTGCATAGCTCTGGATAAGATGGCAGGGTTTCTCTGGCACCTTCCAGAGCTCCTGTTCGAGCTGCTAGAGGAATTGTATTATTATATATATGGAAGAACTTGCCTGTCCTGTTGAGACCCCATGCAGAAGTGTTCTTAGTTTGCCAGTACAGTAGTATAAAATACTTCCAGCTCAGCATGCTCCTCACTTCAATTTATTCTAGCGGTGTCAAGGCACGTGTCCAGCACAAGTGGATGAGCTGTTGCTGCTCTGGCTGCACTGCATTTACAGCAGGGTGTAGAGAGAAAACATGAGACCTCATCACCATTTTATAACCTTCTGGAAGGCCCTGTTGGAATTTGGTGAGGAATCCATGCAAGCAGGATGCTGACAGAGCAGTGGCAACAGCTGAAGTTTACAGCAGTTGATGTGGTTTCACTGTACGTACATATTTCTTTTTCCTGCCAGTGTATGAGGTAAGCAGCGCTAGCAGCTTCGCAATCATCCATGTGAGTAAAACTGATTCGGCTTCAGTCAGTGGTTAACCTTTTCCTGGCAGGATAACTGTTGGAGTTCATGTGATGGAGGCTTGTGAGGTAGTTACTGTTCTCTTTCACCCTAACGTGGTGGGCATAGCTAGTGTATCCAAAATGCTAGTTGGCTTCGGGACATGGGATTCCACTGCTGGGGTTAAGTCGTTTGCAATGTCTGTGTCTACAGGCGGAGCATGTGGCAGAGTAAGGACGAGACACTGAGCATAGGGAGTGGGTGTCAGCCTTCTCACCCTGTGCCCAGAGAAAATTCTGCCCATTCTACTCCAAATATTGGAAATCAATCCTTTTCCCCTACTCTCTCTGTCCTCCTCCTCCTCGTTCAGTTTCTCTGAGTTCTGGATCAACCTGCATCCAGAGTCATTCAAAATGGTTCTGTGAAGGTACTGTTTTGTTACTGGAATGAGTAAATGAAAACCACCTATTTTCTGCATCATGATGAGTATTGCCATGTTGCTTTATTCATGTGTTTGACTGCTCAGGAACTGCTACCATGTGGTTACCAAAATGCTTCTTCCCTTTCGTGATGCTTTTCTCCCATGCCCATCGTTGCACAAATCATTGGAGCGTGGCTCCAGAATGTCCCCTGAAACACTTTTGTCTGTCAGTGTAGTCTATGGGTGCTACTCCATTCCTGTGGTCATCAGAATCCCTATTCTGTGCCTGGACTGAAAAGGAGACCATTCTAACTCAAAAACCTCCTGTATGTTATACTGGATTTGTTGGTGAGGGTGATGCCAGATATTGAGTGCCTCCTTGCAGTGATGATGAGGAGTTTCTGGGTTGCAAACAGAGATCTTTACCTTGCAGGAGATGTCTTGTTGTTTTGATGCTGACATTGCTTGGGCTTCTCTTCTGGAAGATTTTTGAAAATTCTCTTACATAGATGTTTTCAGGTGCGTTTTCCAAACTTATGGGTCTTTTTGCCACACTGCGATCAGAGGATAACTAGACTTCCAGAATGATCCTCTGGCCATCTAGCACCATGTTGCAACGGCATCATCTTGTACTTGCCTAACTGGGTTGACTGGTGTGGCACTGCAGCAATCTGCAAAGGGCAAGGATCTCTGCATCCTGGAAGAGCAAACAGTGGGTTGTTTTCAATGCACACTAGTTAAATGGGAATCAATTATGGAGAAGTCCTGGAAGTGCTGGCATGGAGGAAAGGTGGGTTGGTATTGAACCTTAAGGTTTGACCATGGTGCATAATAGGAGCCTGTATTGCTTCCACCTGCAAAACAGACTGGTTTCAGGTGGCTAAAGTGGTTTGCAAGCTGTGACCCAGGCCAGGCAATCAAGCCCAGTATCAATGAAAGAAAAGGTGTTATGAATAGTGAGGATAAATAGTGCTGGATTAGAATATAAATCTTATTCAGGATTAAGCCACAGCAAATACATACCTATGGAGCAGTATGGATAGGAAACAAGCTAGATAAACAGATTCCATAATTTCAGAGACAGCTCTGCTTCAGTCTGTAAGTGGTTGTACCCTTTTACACTCCAAGTAGAATTCTTATTCCACTGAGGATGAAGCTTTTCTTTGAAATCAACTTTGTTTGTTGGCCCACGAGTGTGGAAAAACTTGCTCCAGGATTTGTGCAGGATTCACTCACCCCATCTGAAATTCTGTCAGGGCTGAAATGAAATGTGAGCGAGAGGAAGAACTGTGTAATGGTACAGGCTCATTTGTTTTCACATGAATACATTAGAGCAAAATCTCACTTTCATGAATCAGCATTCCCTTTGTCAATAATCTTCAATATTAAACAGTAAGGTGACACCAGGATTACATTGAAGGAAAAGTAAATTAAACTGCACAAAAGATTCTTGAAGGTAAATTGTGGTGCGTGGGCAGGGACACCTCCCACTAGACCAGGTTGCCCAAGGCCACGTCCAGCCTGGCCGGGGGAATATAAATCTTATTCAGGATTAAGCCACAGCAAATACATACCTATGGAGCAGAACGTGCTGTATGGATAGGAAACAAGCTAGATAAACAGATTCCATAATTTCAGAGACAGCTCTGCTTTAGTCTGTAAGTGGTTGTACCCTTTTACGCTCCAAGTAGAATTCTTATTCCACTGAGGATGAAGCTTTTCTTTGAAATCAACTTTGTTTGTTGGCCCACGAGTGTGGAAAAACTTGCTCCAGGATTTGTGCAGGATTCACTCACCCCATCTGAAATTCTGTCAGGGCTGAAATGAAATGTGAGCGAGAGGAAGAACTGTGTAATGGTACAGGCTCATTTGTTTTCACATGAATACATTAGAGCAAAATCTCACTTTCATGAATCAGCATTCCCTTTGTCAATAATCTTCAATATTAAACAGTAAGGTGACACCAGGATTACATTGAAGGAAAAGTAAATTAAACTGCACAAAAGATTCTTGAAGGTAAATTGACACCTCAGGTCTTGATTCATAGTTCAGCTACAGAACAGGATGGGAATAACTGTTTCCTTCCCGGCTTGTTTAAAATTGTTTTGTAACTGAGAGATAAAAAGGACATTTTACAGATCCTTAGTGGATACCAGCTCATCCAAATCCCACACTGTATAGAGAAATGATTCCCTTATTCCCTTCCATGCTTTCTGAAAATTGTAATGCTCATTCAGTTTGCCATGGTATGGAGCGTATAGTAGTGTGCTTCCCTTGTTGCCTAGAAAGAAAATAGCTGATGTTTTAGTATCCTCGTGTGCTGAAATGTCGTATTCTTCAGCTGAAGTGCAGTGTTTCCTCCTTTTCCTTCTTGCCAAATCCATTTTGTGTTTCCACATGTTAACCTCTTCCTGACCTAGTGCCACTCATGCATGAAAAGCCCGGGTGCTTCAAGGTTGCAAGTGTAGCAGTTGTCTAATACGTTAGTCTTGACAAAGATTCAAAGGAAATACACAAGTTTATGAATGTTATTAATAATTTTAATAAATAATCCTGGGGAAATTATTTTGGAATGCTTATTTCAGTGAAAAGGCTGTCTTTAAAGCTTCTGAAATTGCTGTTTAAATTACATAGGTGTCCTGCTCTTCTGATCTTAGTGGCAGAAATTATTTTACCTTGAGACACTTGGTTCATATCCATAAATATCCATGGGTTTACATAAATACAAATGCATACACTTCCTTGACTTGTGAGTTTAGTGGCATCTCCTCCCTCACGCTTATTTGTCTAAGTCTTTTAGGGTCTCTAAAAAAATAAAACAGAAGAAGGTTCCTGTCTTCTTTCACTTGGCATTACCAGTTCAGACATGCTGAACCAGTTCTGAAATGCTTCTGTCTGCTTTAAAACTTCACAGAAAATTTAGAAGGCAAACAAAAACCAAGAGAGAACACGCTTTCTGCAGGATTGACAGTAGAAATTACAATTGCTTCTTTAGTTGCAGAATGAGTTCTGCACAGACAGCAGCAGTGAAAGCTTCCCTATCCTTCAATCCCAGCTCTGACTTAAGAAAGCACCTTTAGAAGAAAATGTAGGTATTTTTATATAAATAGGGTTTAGCTCTCGTCTGGCCAATTTATTTTTTTTTTGGTCTGGATTTAAATACAGACATTGTCATCTCATTGACTTGCTGATGCTAGTGATGCTACTTGTGTTTAAGCATGCTCTGAAGCAGTTCCCTAAGTTCCTAGCTTTAATTTTTCGTCTTCTGCTGAGAGCCAGCAAGAAAACGGAGTTGTGTCATTTGTGACCTAGCGTGTGCTTAGCAATTCCTGGCAGAAATCCCTTGAACAGGGACATGTGGCTTGGGCCAAGTTTCTCAGAACAGAGAGCTATTAGCGGAGAGACCTCCAGTGCGTTAGTCACTGTGAATATAAACATTGAGGAAGGTCTTATGATATAATGAGAAAAGGCCAAAGAGGAGAGCTGTGCATCACACTACTTCATCCAATGTACACCTAATCCTGTGTTACACATTCAACTCTATCTCCAGGCTTATTCTCTGATATGATGATGAGAAGCTCATACTTGTGACTTGAATAAATCATGTAAGTTGCATGTTAAACAGAGGAATGGTCTGTCGGGAGCCTCATCAAATTCAACAAGGAAAAATGTCAAGTCTTGCACCTGGGGCACATAAACTCCCTGCATTGATAAGAATCTGGGGGGAAGCTCTGCTGAAAAGGACGTGGGAGATCTAGCTAAAAATGAGCCAGCAGCGTGTCCTTGCAGCAAGGAAGGCTGACACCATACAGGCTGTACCTACAGGAGCACAGCCAGCAATTGAGGGAAGTGAGTTGTGGTCCATTAGATCACATCTGGTGTACTGTGCCCGGTTTGGGGCCCCTTAATGTAAGAAATGCATTGATAAACGGGACCAAGTGCAGTGGAGGGCCACCAAGATGCTTGGGGGCTTGGGACCTGCCCAGAGCAGAGAGACTAGAGGAGCTGGGCTTCTTCAGCCTGGAGAATAGGAGGCTTCAGGGGACTTAATGGTAGCCAGTGGAGGTGCTCTTTGCTGAGGCGCACAGCAGAAGAATGTGAGACAATGTCCATAAATCGATAGATGAGAGTTTCTAATGAGATATACAGAAGAAAATTTTCACAGGGAAGAGTATAAATATAAAACATTTTATTAGTGGGCTCTTGGTAACTGAAGGTCTTGAAACTTTGCATCAGAAATTAACAAGACAAGGCTAATTTCATGTTGTCCTCCTTCTGAATAAAGTTGGTATATTGACCTAGTTCTGTCACTCTGCAGCCATGAGCCAATTGGATCCCTCAGCTGCCACCCCATCTCATTTTGCCTCGTTTGGACAGATAGAGCTAATTACAGTAGATAGTCTATCCAAATTTTTACGGATTAATTTACAGCATGATGAACATAGTCAGTGATGGAGATGCAACCAAGGAAGTGAGGGATGCTCTGACCTTGTCACTCAGATGGATGTGGAGACATACTGCTCTTTTCCCAGATGGCTTTTGAGTTTTACAGAAAGTCAGTGACATGTTTAATTACTTCTGACAAACAGAGAATGCTTTCTCTTTTAGCTGTATTGTGTTATGCCCTTCACGACAGTGAAAAAAGGCAAAGCAGCATCTTGACCAGCCACCCTTTGAGTAGGATATTACTGACTTGAAAGTCTCAGGGTTGAAGTATGGGCTCTCAGCTCCCATTGACTCTTGGTGCTGTCAGGATTGGAAATACTTGATGCAAGAAAGTGCTTAGGTACCTGTGAGGTCAATGCAACTTAAATGCATGCCTAAATAATGTTCTGCAAAGAGATGTTTTCTCAGCAATCAAGATGTAGTTTACATGCTATATGGCATTTGATAACTCTTGTTAAACAGAGAAGATTAATTTGAAATTGCAGTAGGATGTGGAAAAAAAGGTCAAGAATGGTGCAATCTCCAGAATTATGATAAATATAATTAAGATTGTAAGACTTTTGTCTTCTCATAACTTTTAAAACAAACACATTGATCGGGGGAATGGCTATACTTAGAAATTTAGAGCTGGTACCGTCAAGTGTCTGTTTGCAAGAATTGAAGGCACCTTATTTGTTGGCTTGATGGTGAATTTTTAAACCCTCAGTGTAAAATACCTTCATGTATTTTGTGATAGGGAAAGGAAAAACATGCAAGGTGTGTCTTCCCCACTGGGAATGCTTTCGCCCCACCTCTGGTTTGACCTGATTTGCAGGTTTTCATTCAAAAGTGGCAGGCAATTAAGGGGAGGCTCTTTCAAGAGTTCTTAAGGCTGAAATAGTTTTGCTGCTGTTGGTGAAGGTAAGAATGGCTATCCTGAGTCAGGCCAAAGGACCAACTAGGCTAGGGTCTTCCTCTGACAGTGGCCAGTCTCTAATGCACAAGCAAGGCTTGAACAGCTATTCTGTCCTCCCAGCTCCCACCAGTCTGCAGTTTCGCAGCTTCCGGAGCCTGAGGCTTTTTTATTTAACAGTTGTTGATGGACTTTTTCCCATGAACTTCTCTAATCACTTTTTAAAAGTGTGTAGGTTTTTGGCACCTGTGGTATCCTGTAACACTGAGTACTTCAGCTGAGCTGTGCATTGTGTGAGAAGTACCTATTTTTTTTATTTTTTTTTTTTGTTGAACATGTCACCTGATAATTTCATTTGTTCCTTGGTAGATTTTGTACTATAAGAAACAGTAAATAGTTATTCTGTATTTATCATCATCTTGAATGCCTGTGCTTTGCTGCCCTCCCCCCCCTCCCTGTGGGAAGGGGGAAACGGTGTCAAAAGCTTTGCTAAAATCCAGGTAGATAACATCCACAGCTATTTTGATAACTGTCATCACATTTGGCACCAATATGCTGCTGGTACTAAGGCAGTTTTAAGCAAGAGGTTATATTTTCCACAGGTAATGTTATAATAATTTGGAATTTCATTTATACACAATTTTTGTATGGGTAACATATGATTTATTCTAAAACGTCCCTTGTTGACCCATCAGTCTGGGACAGGCCCTCCAACACATTCCAAATTAAGGCCTTCGTCGTACATCGCTCTTGAACAGTCTCAGTGTTAGTTGAGAGTATTCTAGGCTTTTGGCTACTGCCTTTAATTTCTTTTTAATGTGCTTCCTCCTTATGTTATTTCAGTTTGCTGAAATTTTGTGTTTCTGCTGTACATCGATTATTTATTTTGATTGGTTGGTCCTTCACAGACTGATTTATCTTAATAGAATCATAGAATGGTAGAATAGTTTGGGTTGGAAGAGACCTTTAAAGGCCATCTAGTCCAACCTTCCCTGCAATGAGCAGGGACATCCTCAACTAGACCAGGTTGCTTAGAGCCCCATCCAACCTGACCTTGAATGTTTCCAGGGATGGGGCATCCACCATCTGTCTGGGCAACCTGGGCCTGTGTGTCACTACCCTTAGTGTAAAAAATTTCTTCCTTATATCCATTCTGAATCTTCTGTCTTTTAGTTTAAAACCATTACCCCTTGTCCTATGGCAACAGGCCCTGCTAAAAAGTCTGTCCCCATCTTTCTTGTAAGCCCCATTTAAGTATTGGAAGATGGCAATAAGGTCTCCCCAGAACCTTCTCTTGTCTAGGCTGAAGAACTCAGTACTTCATGGTAACTGTTACAGAGTGGTTCTTCAATAGTAACTTTCTGAACTCATTTGTTTTCTGCTTAAGGTAAGACAGGTCAGGAGTTGCTGCTTTTTTTTTTTTCTAGGTTTCTTGAGAAGTTGTAGCATAAAGCGTATGTGAGTATGATGTTTACCCTAACTCATACAGGGATAAATGTAGTATCTCATTGTTACTGTATTGTCTTTCCAGGCAGTCTCTCCGATCTCTTTGTGTGTGTTTTAGTCATTGTCGTCTTTCTGGGCAAGTGGTCTGTTGTATGGTCCCAATATTGACGTGGTATTCAAACCATATGGATTATGTTACAAGTTGGTACAATTAACTTGTTTGTCTGCTCTGACTTCAGGTTTTCATTAATGTATAGCAACACCCACTGCTGCGGTTTTCCTATATCTTTGCAATATAATTTGTTCTTTTATTTTGCAGCATTTAATGATTGTCTGCCTTTCACTAGTATGCTGCTTCTGTCAATATTCTCATTGAAAATAGGCATTTTAAGGTTTTCTGTCTTATTTTTTAAATTTCTAGTATCAGTATAGCAGCACTTCTACCCTTGGCTCAGTAGGTTATTTTTTGTGCTATGATTAAAATGGAATTATTTCTTCTTTGTGGTTTCTTGTTCAGATTTATTAATGTCTGCCCTATCTTTTATTTATAGATACAAAGTTTTAATGATTTCAGCCCTAGAAGACGTGTCATGTCCATTTGTGCCAGGCTTACTGCACTTCTTAGATTAAAGATTCTCCTGTAACATTATTAACTGTAAATGCCAGTAGTCTGGTACCTGCTTGATTTAGATGAAAACCGTCTTTCGTGTCTAAGCAGCCTTTCTTCCAAAAGCTTCTGCAGTTCCTACTGAATCAAAATTTAATAGTAAAAGCTCACATTTGTGAGAAGACAGTTATGCTACTGTGGAGTTTTTTTGAAAATCGTAACCGAAATATTTAATAGACTGTATTGATGGAAAGAGATTTGTTAGAATAGATAAAATGTTTGATTTGCAGTAAGTCTGTGGATACTGAAAATGCAGAGTGGTAGTTGCCAAAGCAATAGGCATTCAGGTATTGGCTGTGACTTTGGAAGGACTAAGCTATAAAAGATCATTTTGTTCTACCGTTGACTTGGCACAAGACATTCGGAATCCTCAGCAGAGGGGGGAATCAGGCTAATAAAGGCGGATGCATGGTGTACGGGTAGGATTTGGTTGTAGGAATTTGAAAGTTGAAGACAGTAAGCTAAGCAGCTTAACATCTTCAGAATAAGGGGGAGTGAAGCTTGTAAGTGCGTCAAGCTGTTTGCTTAGATCTAGACTAAGGAGCTTAAGTAGCTTATAACACCACAAGCTCGCTAGCTCTGGAGGAAGGGACTTACAAGCTGTGCAACAGCTACACTTCAAAGACCTTACAAGTACCGCTGATGAAGCCTGCAGGGCTTCTAGAGAGCATGTCAAGTAAATCTGTCCGTCTGTCTGTTTCTCTGCAGTATCCAAGTGCTTCCTTTTGTTTCCTCCTTATAAAGTTATGGGCAACTCTCCTCCTTGGAATTATCTCAATGTTAAATACCAAGCACTTTAAAATCAGGAGGTTCTCAAAATTAATTTAGTCACATTCTTTATACATATTCTCTCCTCCTTTTCCTCACTAAAAACCCCATACTATTATGCACGCTAGGATGTACCATTTTTTTTTCTGATGAAATGTCGTATGAGGAACTTGAAAAAGATGAAGAGTCCACTGCGTTTCTAGTGGGGGATAGAATATGATTTCAATTGTATAGTTGTAAATTAGCTATCTTTGGGGTCTTCAGCGTTAAATGTGTTTATTTCTTGTTGAAGTCTTTAGGACTAGATCATCACAAGTTGCAAAGTTGCACCATATTGCTATGGTCCCATCCAATTCCCATTGAAATCAGTTGGCTTACTTGGGGTCAAAGGCTCCTGCAAAGCAGAGATGGCTACATTCACAGATTTTTCCTCTACAGAATAACTGTCATGTCCTCAAGAGTGTCATTACTTACTAGTCAAAAAATTACCTTCATAATGGTTCTTTCTTGAGTAATTTTGTCATCTTGAGCTTGTTCTGCCCTGGCTTTATTAAGTCTGCTGAGGATGCACTTTAAATTACAGGCATATGACCAGTTTTCTGTTTTGCTCTGACTCCTTGCTCCCTAGGTATTTAGTTTCTGTGTTTCAAAGTAGATTCTTACATGTGGTTTAGTGTTTTTGTCTGTACAGACTGGAACATACGATAATGACAAACGGATCTTTGTAAATTAATATCTTATACAATTTAGGCTGATTTTGCAAAGTAGTCTTTCAGGGTATTTTACATTGTTTACAATTACATGTAATAAGTTATAATAAGAGTTGTTAAAAATCCCAGTATGGATGAGGATGGAAAGGACCTCTGAAGATCATCTAGTCAGAGCAGGGCCAGCTGGAGGAGGTAGCCCAGGACTGTGTCCAGTTGGGTTTTGAGTACCTCCAAGGATGGAGGTTCCACAACCTCTCTGGGAAACCTACTGCAATGTTTGATCACCTGTATGGTTTAAAATTGTGTTTAAAAGGAATTTTTTGTATTTCAATTTGTGCCCTTTGCCTCTTGTTCTGTCACTGGATGGCACTGAGCAGAATCTGGCTGTTGTCTTACGCTTCCTCAGCAAGTACTTATGCACATTGATAAGATCCCCCATGAGTCGTCTTTTTTCCAGGCTGAACAATCCCAGCTCTCTCAGCCTTTCCTTATTTGCCAGGTGTTCCAGTCCCTTAACTGTCTTCATGGCCCTTCACTGGACTCAATCCAGTATGTCCATGTCTGTCTTGTACTTTCTTGCCCGCAGCTGGACCCAGTACTACCAATGTGTGTCACGTGTGCTGAGCTGTGCTCCCTCAACCTGCTTATAATGTTATTTTTAAAGCAACCCAGGATGCTGTTGTCCTTCCTTGCTGCAAGGACACATAGCTGGATCATATTTACCTTGCTGTACACCAGGATCCTCAGGTCTTCTTCTGCTAAACTGCTTTCCAGCTGATGGCCTCCAGCCAGTCAACTCTCAGCCTGTACTGGTACATGGGGTGTTTCCTCCTCAGGTGCAGGACTTTGCATTTCTATTTATTGAACCTCCAGCCTGTTGAGGTCCTGCTGATGGCAGCAAAACCCTCTTGTGTATCAGCACTCGTCTCAGTTTTGTATCATCTGCATACTTGCTGAGGATACGCTCTATCCCATCATCTAGATCATTAATGTTGAACAGTATCTGACCAATATTGACCCTTGGGGTAGACCACTAGTGAGTTGCTTCCAGCTGGACTTTGTACCACTGATCACAACCTTTAAGTCCAGCAGTTCAGACAATTTTCAGTCCACCTCACTGTCCACATATCTAATCTGTACTTCATCAGTTTGTTAGTGAGGATATTGTGGCAGATGGTGTCGAACGGCCTGCTAAACTTGAGATAAACAACATCCACTGCCTTCTCCTCATCCACCAAACCAGTCATCTCATCTTAGAACGCTGGGCTGACAAATGCCAATCACCTTTCTGGCCTTCATATGTTTGGAAATGGCTTCCAGGAGGTTCTGCTCCATCTTCCAAAGGATCAAGGTGAGCCTGACAGGCCTGTAATTCCTGGTATCTTCCTCCTTGCCATTGTTGAAGACAGATGTGACGTTTGCTTTCTTCTGGTCCTCAGGAGCCTCCCTAGATTGCCATGACCTTTCAGAGATAATCAAGAGTGGTCTCACAGTGATATCGGCCAACTTCCTTAGCACTCATGGGTGCATCCCATGAGATCCCATGGACTTCTGTACGTCCAGTTTATATAAATGTTCCCTAACCTGGTCTGTTCCATTGAGGGTAAGTCTTCCCTGCTCTAGACTTTCCTCCTGGCATCAGGGACCTGGCATTGCTGAAATTGAATCTTAGCAGTAAAGACTGAGGCAAAGACAGGATCAAGAACTTTGGTCCTTTATCACCAGGTCCCATTAGTTTGAAGTCATGTGCTCTAGACCTTGGTCTGTATGTGTGTGTAAGTGTGTTTACGTGTGGGCTCGTTTCCAAACAAACAAGCCTGAGGTTTGTGCTGATCTCCCAGACAAACTCTTCCTGTTCATGGCTCAGGATGTCAGCCAGCTGCCCCAGCAAGCCAGCAATTCAATTGCAGGGGAAGTTCAGCTTGGGTGAAAACAAAGACAGCAGTACACACTTTTCTTTTGGTTTTTAATTGCTTCCGTCTCTGTATCTGAAGCATTTTTCTTAAAAATAGTTCACTTTGCAGGTGTACCCTCACGGACTTTCTCTCATCATAGCTTTTCTTATCATTTGTAGCCATTAGAGAGTTCAAAATACTTTTGGCAGGGGAGTTAACACAGGTGGCCTGGAGCAACTCCCATTGGGATGATCGCATTCTTTTTACCTAAAGTCTCCTTTTTGTCAGCCATTATCTTAGAGTTCATTTCATGTCATGAGTTGTGTTGTGCTGTGCTGTCTGCCAGAGAGGGTTGTATTTCACTGCAGACTTCTGTAGGGCTAAAACTTTTGTATGCAAAGTATTTTTTTTTTTTTTTTTTTTTTTTTTTTTTATACTGGAAGGACTATCCAACAAACCATTTTCTTTCTTATTGAAAATTGAAATAATGTTGCTTTTTTTGGATGGAAAGACATGTACAGGTTGGATTTTGATGTCTCATCGATTTTAAAGCAAAGCCTTGACCGTAGTTCACAATGAAAAGGTGGTGGAATTTTAGGTGCTGCGTTGAAATTCAGGAGACGTGGCCTGCAGTCTTAGTTCATCTAGATGAATATCTTCACTGTATCTTTTTCTCATATCTGTAATCAGGATGATAATTCCTCTCTGTTCACGGTTTTCTGAGGATGCATTGACTATTATTAGACTGGGATTATAAATTCACTCAGTTGTTATAAGGGAAATGAGATTCAGGCCCAGATATTTCTTTTTTTGTGGTTAATTCTCAGATGAAAGATCTGCTAAGGACCCTGTACATCAACACGGACAGGAGTCTAAACCAGGGTCACTGAAATTGTCAGGGTCACATTGGTTTATATGTGTCTTGGATGAGATGCTTGTGTACAAGTAGAGAGGAATAAACCAGTTTGACACTCAATTCTGGAGAGCAGCTATAGTTGCTTCTGCTGAAAAACTTTGTAGCGTATTGTTTGGATTTCTGTGTGGTAGGAAAATGGAAGATGTCGGGTAGGGCTCCCATTCTTTCTTCTGGGGAATTCGTGGAAGGAAATAGCAGTGGATAGTCCACGTAGCCTTTGCACAGTGAGTATGATGTCTCTGATACATCAGATCTCTGACACATGTAGTGCAGAGGAGGCCAGGGCATGTATAGTAAATCTCAATGCATTCTGTATTCCTCTCTTTTCAGCCAGTCAAAATTTGAGCTCAACAAAGCACACATGAAAGCAGAAATCTGAACATATGGCAACCCTAATTAAGGGGGTGATGTTACCTTTTTTTCACCTTCAATTTCATTGCAGTCATACTGACCTTAGTGCTCTTTCCTTTCCTACGATATATGAAGCTATTGCCATGAAAAGTTTGCTTTCCTCAGCAAGGAGACTGAGTCAGCATGCGCAATCAAATACCTGTATTTTTGTTTCGCAAGAAATGATGTGCTTTCAAAATTTCTTTTCAAACTGTCTCATAATTAAAGTCACATTTCAGGGGGCTTTTGTGAGGGATGTAGCTCCTTGTGGAGACTGAGATCCCTTTTCTGACGGATAACAGAAGTGAGTCTTGAACCTAGATTTGACATAAATCAAGCCAGTGTCTTTGCTATTGGGGTTAGAGTTAGTCTATCTTCTGCTTGGGGCTATTCTGCTTCTTATGAAATATTCACCGGTCCAGGGAGACAGTGTGACTTTGTATAACTTGATGGTGAAGAAAAATTTGCGGGATAAAGCAGACCCCAGTTCAGGTTCTGTCCCTGCTCTAGGTCAGGTGATTTACATCCTAAATGAGCCACAGGCAGCGAGGTGGTCGTGTTTATCTGCTCTCTTTCTGATCTTTCTTCTGTTGCACGTTTTCTGTCATGGCCCTGAAAAACTCTTTGATTAGCTGTCATGGTCCCACAAAAAATATCTTGCAGAAAAATTCTTGACGAGGTCTCTCAGAATTATTTAGTAAGTTATGAATTGCAGAACAAGGGTGCCAATATGTTCTAGGTAATAGTACGTAGGGCTTCCCATTTTATTTAATAAGTCTTTGCTAAAGTCAGCATCTCTATTTAGATCCTTGGCTTGTTTGCAACTGCTATATTCCTACTTTGCATATGACAGTATAAGAAGAGGGTCTAATACTGTCTTTCTCATGACCAGAGCTTTGTTTTTTCCCTTTTTGTGTGATTCTCCATAATTTAGATAGCTTGACAATGTGTCTTAGTGGATTTTTAATTTTGCAGAACTTGAGTCGATTTGCTTTTGAAAAATTAACCAGTCCATGCCCTTGAAAAGTCATTGCATCTGTTATTACCTCCACATGTGATAAGTTTAAGAAAATGATTAGCAAAGGTGTCACTCATTTCTGCATGCTATATATCAGATCGGACTTGCTGTGAAGTAGTGAACCATATTAAAGCTGTGAAATCAGCCCTGCTCTACAGGGACTACAACCAGCTGCACCAATTTTACTACTTTTTCCCTTGTAGATTCAGGAATGATTGGAATGGAGTTTGACAGTTTATTTACAGATTTGCTGTGACTGACAGGATGCCAGAGGGGAAATGTTTGTACTCCCTGAAGATAGTTTTTGGTAACTAAGGCTAAATATCTGACAGGACTTCTGTTACAAAACAGCGTGTGATCAACAGTTGTGTTACTGCAGAATTCAGTGCATCTTTTCGTTTAAAATATAGCTAAAAATACGGAATTAAAGCCAGATTTGCCTTGGTGTAAAGTGTCTGTAGGGAAGAGAAGATGTGCGGCACTGTGAATCCAAGCCTTCCAGTCCAATTCTGATTTCTCATCCCTATAAGAAATCAGGGAAAGGAGGATGAAACCCACTCACATGCTACCTTCTTTCCTCTCGGTCACTGATTTTCAA
The DNA here is from genome assembly GCF_000708025.1 of Charadrius vociferus. Lineage (NCBI taxonomy): Eukaryota > Metazoa > Chordata > Aves > Charadriiformes > Charadriidae > Charadrius > Charadrius vociferus. The sequence goes on from NW_009649031.1 coordinate 196,702, forward strand.
ACTTAAAATTTGTAGGTTACATAAATTATTCAATATGGGGCCGGACCTCTTACATGGTAAATTCAAGTCTCCCTGACAACCGACCTGCTACTCTTACCTTATGGGTTGCCAAGAGTTCACGGACCATGCACTGAAAACTTATGTCCGTGTGTGATGTTAAGGTTCCTTGCAATTTAACCTTGAAAATAAAATTAATCTTGTTTTCCTCTTACATTCATCCCTTAGCATTGAAACTAGGACAAATGGGCTTTTTCTTCTTCATGATCATGTCATTCTGTTTCTGATTGTCAGTGTAAATCTGCAGTAACCTGACTAAAGTATCCTTGTGGTGTACAAAAATCAGTCTTATACAATGATACTTTGAAAACAGAAACCTTTTGGAGAGAGGTACATGAGCTATATACTGTATTATTTATAAAGTGTATGGGTAGTAATATTATACTCTGTATTCCCAGAAATAGTATTAAACATTTGATCAGGAAAGTATTTTTTGTTCATTAATAGCTCTTTGTTCATTTAAGAGGCACAGAAGCTTTTGTACGTTGAAAAGGTTAATTATGCTCAGAGTAAAGGAACTTGAATAAATTGTGTGTTTTATGGGTAGCAGAGGTTGAAGGTGGGCAGATTTGTCTAGCGCAGAGAAAAAATATATTTTTATTAGATTGTTAGGTGTTAAGAAGTGCTGCCAACTAGCCAAATGTAATCTGAGTATTCATGAGCAAGAGATCCTCATATATTGCAGTGGACAGAAAATATGCACCTGAGTGCCTGTGTCCTTACTTGCATTTCAGCCAGTCCTACTGGTTATACCTAGTATCACAGATTTTAGTAGGGTTAATTTTTTTTTAATTGTCTTTTTTGTTGTTGTTGTTATTGTAGCTGGATTGGTAATCTACTGTGGACTGGATTCTTTGCTGTATATTTTGTTACGATAAGACTATGCATCAAGGAAGAGACGTAGAACACAATTATCAAATAATAAATAAGAAAAGGCAAAATGAGCCTTTCTCAGTCATGAACTTCATGAAATATGTCCCTTTTTAATACTAATATGCAAGGTATGACTTGCAGAAACACCTGAATACACTGTGTTGTGCCACAACTCTGTGGAAGATTTCTCCCTCTCATTATTAGAACATCAGGCTGAGGGCTGAGCTCACCTCTCCAATGATGGGGTTCTTCCGACATAATCTTTACAGTGGATACAACAGGGTTGTCAGGCGAATTCTTATTTGCATTTTTAATTGTTGGGAATAAAAGACATACTTCTGGGAACAGACTGGCATCCAGCTCAGCCCTTTCCCAAGTAAATTCTCTTTTCGTTAGACTATATGGCCATGCTTATTCTGGACCTGTGGCTTTGGCAGCCCTGGCTGCAGCCTGTCGGTAACTTTTCTGTAATGGAAGAGTGATGACTGTCTGTGTTTGCACTGTGGTTATCCATGCAGTCAAGCAGTTCCTCAGGGAATGGGAGTGGTGGTTAATCTATTCCGATGTCTTGCTATCTTGACTCTTAAAAAGCTTTTCTTGCAACAAATCTAACTGGCACGTTGCAGTTTAATACTGTCAGGCTTTGTTCTGTCTGTCCTGGCTATGGAGAAGAGGGTTTATTCCCTTTCTTCTTGTGGATGCTTTTTTATCATGTTTCCAGTAGGTTTAATGTTAATACTGCCTGTTTTATATTATAAAGTAGAGGCTCTACCCTTAAGGGTGAAGGAAGGTTGCCCGAGATGCAATGCAAGAAATCATTGATGGTGTAGGGCAGAAATAGTTCAACAGCCCCAAATCCTGCTTTCCAGCTGTAGTTCTAGTCTAATGCCATTTAACAGATAGAAGACAAAAATGAGTATAATACACTTTTGCTAGAGTTCAGACAATCCTGAATGTGCATCGTAAAATCCTTAGCTTCCAGGTTCTCCCTGTTGCTGTAAGAAGTTGATAGGTGTCCACTGAGCTGCCCTATTCCTGGCTGATGGCATCGGTCCTGCCTTGATTAGTACATCACACTGCAGTTGCTATGTCTCATGCCCATGTGCAGGTTGTGGGCTCTATTAAAAGATACTCTCATGATTTTTAAGACCCAAGAAAAGTGACCAAAATAGTTAAGGAGCAGTCAGTGACCAGGGTGCCTGATATTATAGGTGAAGTTCTTCAGTAGTTGAATTATATTATTAAAAAAAAGATTAGATGATATA
>NW_009649031.1:198908-231893 GCF_000708025.1 Charadrius vociferus
CTGGAATCATGAGTACTACTGAGACTGTCATCCAGTGCCTAAAGACAAAAGCATAATTACCACGAGAAGGTCATTTTTCTAAACAAAGGACGGTTGTAAACTGCCTTTACCAGGAAAAAATCAGTATTTGTTGCATTGCATCATTGAATTATTCATCAAGATCAGACACTTTCTTGTTCAATTTACTTTGTCATTTTCTTCTACCTTATTCTCAGCAGTTTGGATGAAAATATAACACAGTAGCACCTGCTTACAAGAGACATTCAATTCACTAGATGTCTTGATTGAAAAGACGTTTGCTTTGGTCCAAGCTAAAATCAAATGCTCTTTGTTTTAATGGGTTATTCATGTTTTATGGACAAATAACTAGAATTTGTGTTACGATATCTTTCTCTTAACCTGTTCCTATTATTTTAGTGAGTTATTTCAGGCTCTTAATTTAGAATAAACAAGATTTACTCATGGATCAGATCCTGCATCTTTTCTTATGTTCTGTACAGCCTCTGCTGAAACAAGTAAGTGTTTTCCCAGCAGTAAGATTTGATTGTCTAGAAAGGTGTAAACATTCCTTTTTCTGAAATTGCTTCATGTATATAGGTGAAAATAACACTCTCTTAGGAAATTCTAGGCATGGTTAGATTGTTTCAAGACCCTAGTCAGAGTACTGAAATGAGTAAATAATAATTTCCCTGTCACTTCGCAACGTTTTCTTCTTATTCACAAGTATATAGAGAAACTCAGGTACACAAGGAGATCAGAATCTGCCCCCATACGTTCCTCTCCCTGTGATCCCTTTTTTCTCTTTTGTTGCTTCCCCCTATAATTTACTTCGTTTGCATATTTTAGTGTTTCATACCATGGTGCCTGAGTCAATTTTCTTTTGAATAATTAAACAGGTACATGCCCTTGGAAAGTCATTGCACCCTTTATTGCCACTTAATGTGTTAACTGTGAGGAATTGGGAAAAGATGTTGTGCATTTTTGTTGACTGCTGTTTTATGCAAGGATTGGATATAAGGTAGTGAATAGGACTCAGAGAATATGCTGTATTTTGGTGAATGAGGTGAACCACATCTTGGGTACCCAGAGGATGTACCCAGGCTGGAAAACCTTGTCCTTTTGCTATTTCAAAGGAAGATGTGAGGAGACTCTTACTTTCACAAAAAAATAAAAAAAATAAAAAAAATTGAGGGAGTCAGTGGCTATTTAGTGAGTTAGATTGGGCTGGGTTTTGGGTAGCGGAAGGTTTTGGCCTCTGCAGAAGAAAATTTAAAGAAAAGGATTGGTTATGAGTTCTCTGTGCTGTGGGTTTGGGAGAAGGGGTAGAGAGAATGGACAGGAGGAGTTTTGCAGCCTTTTAATAAAGGTAGTGGAGACTTTTCTGGAGGGGTGGCAGAGTCAGACGGGGCATTGGTGTGGGTGATGCACTCCAAGCTGTTCTGGGGATGGCTGCGTTAACAGGGAAGTTTCTGTAAGCAGTGGAGAGCTCCAGGTTCTCATTAAAATCCCGAGCCAGGTGAGCTTGAGCGTAGCTGTACTACAGATGCAGCTCTAGCAGCGATATTACAGGGATTTGTTAAAATTGTGCTTGGGTAATTGAGTCCCTGTTTCCATTGTAGGAACAATGAGTGTGCACCAGGGCAGGCCAATGACAAAAGGTGCTGTGCTAAATTGCGTTTTATTTTACTACTGTCTGGTAGTCATGCTTTACTTTCCCCCCTCCTTTTGCTAGTGAATACTCTTAATTGTAAACATATTTCAGTGTCTTTGGTCACTCTAAATGACATTAAAATGTTGGTTTGCCTTCATTGCTCATTCAAGTCCTACTCTTTGCAATTAAGATGCTACTAGAAATTTATATTGATTTCTAGGTGGGTGTTTTCCTTAGGATAGGACATACCTCTGCTTAAATGTTACAAAATAAACCAAGGCAGTTTGTGTTCTTTAATGCCAACAATTAGGTTGCTGGGATTGTTTGACTCGTTGCTCAGCACGCAGCGAGTGCCGGGGAGAGATCCCGGCTGATCCCTGCGGCCGGATTCCAGCTCCGTGGCAGGGAGGTGAAATCTCTGCTCCAGCTGTCGAAGGCAGAGAATTCCTTTAAAAAGCAAAACTTCTGCTCGGTCAAGCTTGAGGAGAAAGTGCAGACTGCAGCTTATGCTTCTGGAGTTGATTAATAAATGTAGAAATAGAAGGAAAAGGTTATGACAGGGTGGTTTGGATTCAGTGCAATCGATAGTGATTGATTCAGAGAACAGGGACTCCCCCCATAGATACGGTTCTCTTCTCTTGGCCTTTGGAAGAGCTTACTGTAGAATTACCGAGCTGTGATTAAAACTTCCCTGTGCCAGTGGGGCTGATGTGTTCAGCCAAATGCTAAATGAAATGTGTCCAGTTTTGGGGTTCGTCAGTGGGGGGAAACATGGGGACTATTACAGCAGTTTATGAAAGAGCAGCCTCTAGAACTGAAGAGATTAATGTCTCAAGGAAGGCTACAGGAGCAAAGCATACCTAAATAATGATCATTGGTTAAAAGGCATCAGTGCCTTGGAGATAAAGAACTGTTATAGATTGTAGAAGAGATTATCAAAATCCCTCAAACCAGACAGTGTTAGTGATGCAGATCGTGAAATGTGTGGTGACTGAGATTTAAATGTGTGTTTTGGTATGGGTTGTATGATCGCTCATCAAAAGCTTCAGACCTGTTGTTTTTTAAAGAGTGTTTTCTTTACTATCTGAATCAAATATGTCAGCTCCGCAATCTGTGGCAGGTTAATTGAAATGCAGTGAGAGTGCAAAATCTGAATCACGCATGAGGTTGGCAAACTTTGTTTGTCCTTTTATTTATGCAGATGTCCAAAAGTAACTGCTTAGCTTGAGAACTGTTCATGAAATTAGTGTGATTTTCCATCCTTCGTTAGATAGGAAGGATTTGGGATGTATGGAATCTAAAGGAACAATTTCCAAGATGACATATTTGATTGGATTGAGTGAATTTAGAGCAGGAACTTGAGGAACATCTTATTATAGTAGTATTGTAGTTACTTTTCAGTGTCTATTGATGGATTTCATCTCACTTGAGTGAAATTCTGAAAGTGGCATGTCAAAAATACCCCAAGGTAGTTTTTGCTGTCTCTCTTTTCCTCATAAACTGCTATTTAATTTTACGTGATTGAATTTGGTGACATTTCGTGCACGTCAAAGGGAGGAATTTATAATGCTAGCTCAAGCAAAGGGTGTTTTGGGTTCGTTCTTTGTGAGCTGTTCTTGCTGTTCTGCCAAATCCATGTGCACCTCTGCCTGTTAGATACCTGTGCCACACCATGCCAGTGCTTCTAATTGGGCTCCTGCCTTAAGATCAAATGATATCTTCAGAGACTGTCAGCAGAAGGAGAAAAAACCTCACCAAACATGAATTTGTAAAAGCATTTGACCTACAGTAGGAGGGGTTGAAGACGTTCTTTCCTTCTCCTTAGCTGGGCCTGGGTTCCCATCGCAGTGGCCTCTTTGCAGCTTTAACTTTTATTGATTGTATGGGAACATGATGGCAACTATGGTTGGTTCAGCTACTGGGATGATCCACCAGGTCCCCGTACCCACCCCCCAGCTGGAGGGGGTTGTGATTAAGGCAGGCCATAAAAAAAAACCCTTTGCCATCAGAAAATCTCCCCACTTTCCAGTGGCATGAAGTTATTAGGGTGTTTGGGAGTGGATGTTTGTACTAAGGGCTTGTATTGTTCAGTACCCAACAGCGTACCCTTCCTAGGTCTAATATTTCATTTAAAAGCAATTTGCCTGAATAAAATAAAATATGCATGATGGGTGAACACAGATGAGCTCTGTTAATGTATTCTAATTAACTTGCTAAAAATATTTTAAAATCTTAATAAGCTTAAAGAGAATTTCTGATGATCAGATGCAATGTTAATGAGCATGGTATAAAAACATAAGAAGGTAAAGTAGATAGCTGATTGGCAGTTGCAGTGCTGTGTATAGCTAACATTTTTCTTGTGCAAAAGAAAGATCTTTGGGTTAAATTTTGGCTTTTGTTTTGGTAGCTAATTTCTCAAGATCTATTTCTAGAAAGCTTAATGAACAAAACATTAAAAAAAAAAAAAGAATTTACCTGTTTGAATTGGGGTGGAGTGGGGATTTTATTGCTTAATTATGCCTTAGAAAAACACACTAAGGACATTTATAATAAAGTATCTATGTTCTTTGTGTGTGGGAGAATGACTCTTTTCCTTTTATATATGCCATAAATCTCAGATTGTAGTTCTTTTTCTCTCCAGGCTATTAGGTTTCTGCAGACTGTATTTCATTCCTTAGCACCTATAGTTGCTTGGCAACAGCATCCGATTTACATGAACCCAGCCCTGTGAATGAATAGTTACCTGGAACCTTTCTGTGCAGAAACCCTGAGAAACGTAGCGGTTCTCCCATTCAGTATGACAATTATTAGGAAATATTAATTGCTTCTCTCTATTCATCTTTCTGTAGCCTTTATTTTTCTGTTAAAGGGGAAAAAAAAAATGTATTCTCTCTGTTTAGTTCTAGCCTGCCAGAGGTCACAAAATTCATTTATAAATAATCCACTTGGAAAGCGGGAGGTTTATTAATAACAGAAGACTTTAGTAGTGCTCAGAGCCTCAACTGGTACAAGCAGTCCCCAGTGCTGCATTCTGTAGGTACGGAAAGAAAGAGGTACAGAGGAGTGAAGTAACCCACCACAGTCGCATGTAGAAGGTCAGCGTGGGGTTTTTTTATGCTGGGAAGTTTGGTCTAGTTTTTAGAGAGAAAAAGGAGCAAATGTTTCCTACTCAATATATTTGCTTCCCTTCTTGGCATATGGAACTTCATTGAACAAACAAAAGAAATAGATCTTCTGCTACCTCAGCCTAGTGTTTTGCAACCAGGTACACCCTCCTATCAATTCATTTTATTCTTGTGAAGGGCTTTACAACCTGTAGGTTATTTCTATTGAGAGGAGTAGGAGGTATTAAAAAATAAAATCAGGAAGAAAAATTCTTCACCAGCGCCAAAGACAAAGTCTTACAGGAGTAGAAGAACTACAGGTAATATTGGGAGATGCCAAAATAGTTGTAATAATACTTTTGAAAGATCTTGTAAAGAAAACACCCAAATTGCCTTATTTTCTAAGTTCTTTTCTGTTTTTCAGCTGGCTTATCCTTTGCAAAAATAGAATGATACTTGGGCCTTGACTCTCTTGCCTGTTGGGTTTCTAGAGGCCTTTGTTAATGTTGTTGATAAGATGCAAAGACTGGTGCTGAGGGAAGCAGAGTAGTCCTGAGATCTGGTAGAGATCTGGTTTGCAAATCTAGATCCCAAACTAGTTTTTCCCCAAATTTGTGGTGGTTTGGGTTTCTCAAAAATTGAAATACCCGGCAGGATGTTCTTTCTTCTCTTTGCTCAAGTGGCATTCAAGGTCAGGCAATTGCACCTTGTACTTTTTAATTATATCCTGTGGCTTTAGGTAATGCTGAACTTGCAGCTGATTATTATTATTATATTTTCTCCTGTGGACATGTCTTGCTATTGATGCACAGACTCTGCAGATTAACTAATGCAGAATCGAATGCATTTGTGATGTAAGTAACGAAGAGGCCTTTGTTCTATTCTTGGTTGTTCTACTGATTTTGTGCGACCTTGGGTGGCTCATTTGTCTCCTTCCTTACTTTTCTCATTTTAACCTTCGATGGATGGTGTCATATGTTGATTTGCCAATGTAATTTTCTATTTCCCTTAGAAGATCTGCAAGGCTGAATATTGCTGTATATAAGGACAAATAGTTTTTAAAAATGAAACAATGATTGTTTTTGTGCTTCTAAATAATTCAGCAGCAAGCATTATTTACTGATGTGTGATCTGTAAAGCCACATGTGGTAATTACACACATCAGAGTTGTGATAGGCACGGGAGGGTGTATATTCTGCTGAGTGTCAAGCGCGAATTTCTCATGTGTCAGAGGATTTTGAGGAAATACTGAGCTGTGCTGCAATGCTAGCAACAGAGCACATTAAACCAAAAAATGTCGGGTTTAGTTCATGGAAAATGCCTAAGGTAGCAGTGACTTTTAAAAAAAAACAACAACAAAACAAACTAAAACAATTTCTGGGAACATCTTCCGTGCTCCTGACTTTGGGTGAATGTCTCACCTCCAGTCCTGGGAACTGAGCAGCAGGGATTGTAAGTTTGCATTTTCTGGGTTCCCAGAGGCGCTGATGTGTAACTCAGTGCAGAGCCCTCCTGAACTCTGGGGCTCCCTGTGACGGGGACTGTACCACACCTGAGCTCTTACCCCAGGACTCTGCAAAGAATGGAGCATGTGTCTGTTGGAGCTACAGACCTTCAAAGCCAGAACATTCTCCCAAGAAGCCAGGCAGTTTTCTAGCACAAGGGTCTCTGTATTTTATCAGCAGTTTCTATAAACTGGCACTTTCCTACTAAATATTTGGATAGGCAAACTGACAACACACAGCGTCAGATATTTCTAGGGTAGACATTTTTAATGCTCTTACCGGCTCTGCTCTTTTTGGATAGTGGTTTCAGTGGTGAAGATATTTCTGCTAGGCACGGGTAGTATACCAGCAGCACTAAGCATCGGTGGTTTGTGGTCTTGAAATTATGCCTTTTAATGAGTACTAGAACTTAATATCCTTAACTTATCAAAAAGAAAGACAAGATGGAATTTAATTGTGGTCTGTAAGTGCCAACATGTGAAGGGGAAACCCAATTCTACAGTAATTTTCTAACTGGAAGGCTAAAGCCACAAAGATCAAGTGACTAGAAATTTGAAGAATAAAAAATCTAATTTACAGGAAAAGTGCAAATATTTAACTTTAAAGGTATTAAATGTGAAAGCAGCCAGTAGACACAGTAAATTCTCTGTCCCTTTGAGTCCTTCAGCTGAGGTTCTATGTCTACAGAGCTGGGCTGGATGGTGGGATGACTGTGTGAAGGTTGTGTGATCTCATTTAAGCAGATGGTCCACTCTGACCTTTTACATTTTTGGAGCTCTCTGTAGGTAGGTTATTAAATAGCTGGATGTGATGGCTAGATTTCAAATGCTCAGTTTGGATCTCCTCTAGGTTTTGTTTTCAGTCTGGTACCACCTGCTTTAGATAATTTTTTGAGAATCAGTTAATTTGTCATGTCATTTCATGTTTGTTTGCTGAACGACAGGAATTCTGAAGTAGAAGGTGAAAGAAGGGGTGTTGCCAAGAGTCTATGAATAATTGTGGAAGCATGGGGTAAATCAAAGCACGTTGTGCTCTGTTATGTTAAGCCTTTAACTGGAGCCGTGTCTCCTTCACGGATGTTTGGACAACTGCTAAATAGTTTTTGTGGTGATTAGTATTTTTCCCCAACGCACACTATTTTTAAGTTTCATGGTTCTTGCTATATCCCAACTTTTGTTAACAAAAGAGGAACATTTTGAGTGGCCAAAAAATAAAAAATTAAACCTGACATAAGCTAGTTCCGTTGGTACATGAACCCATTTTCCCTTACTAATTAATGACACATATGACTTATTTTTTCTTTAAGGAATTAAATCAGAACCAAACATTTACACAAGTTAGAAACAGCAAGGGTTTATTAAATTATTTCTAGTAATAATGTCTTCAGGAGAAGGCTTTTCCCCAAATACATTTTCAGTCTTGACCAAACACATTTTAATTGGTCCTTCTAATTTATCTTCCATCTCTTTCCTTAAAAGCTTTCACAGAAATATTTTTCCAAAATATTCAGCCTATATCTACAAAAGTGTTTGGTTTGAATCTGCTGCCTTTTTTTCCCCTTGCTGTAAACTCTAGTGCTGAGTTGGGGATTTTATTTTTTTTTATAAATATATTACCATTGGAATTTATCCCAGGCTTCATCAAAATATTCTGTCAAATAGAGATCTGCGGCTAAAAAAAAAAAAAATAAAAAAATCACAGCGAATTGGTAAGCAATTTCAGCCCTGCAGTATTTCTACAAGAAGTGCAAATCTTTCAGAGGTCTTGTTGTGAGCGTGTCAATGTATATGTTATAACAATGTTATAACTATTGATCTGCTTGTTCCCAAATAAGTCTTTAATGTTCATGTACCAAAGTTTTCCTTGCTGTATTACTCTGCTGAAGTCAATGAAGTTGAATTGTCAGCGGGGTTGTATCTTGAGTAGATTTTGTTTTCTATAGTACATCTTATGCTGTCTGTATTTTTGGGTGATCTGCAACAATTTAAAGGGCTGTTAATAGAGAATTTACTTACCTCTTTTTCTATGTTTATTTTTTCTGAAATCCATCAAAAAGGGGAAGGCTTTGAATCACTGTTAAATTTTAAGTTCACATCTGAAGTGCGCTAGACTAAGAGGATTTTCAGAGCTGAGTGATTTGGTGTCTTTAAGCTTCAGGTTGTGAAATACAAAGTTTTGTCTTTATTGAAGCAAGGTCTTAGGAAAGCCAAATTTGCCATTGCCATGAAGAACAATTTCTGCTATTAGAAGTTGCTTTAGAACATAAGGTGACCCAGACTATCAGTAGCATACGAGTCTTGACTACAGATACCATTCCTACTCTGTTTTACTTAGGTATGTGCACATCTACTCATTTAGTGGTATTATTCTTGCCTTACAGCAGTGTGAGCAAGAAGAATCATGGCTGTTCTCCCCTACATCATTGTAGAGACTTTATCTATGTAAGTAGCATGAATGTTGAGAATATTAGCCATATTTGTCATTGCCGCTGAGAAAATTGAGGCTTTTTTGCCCTGTTGAATTACAGCTGGTATGATAGTAGCTGTAGCCTTGGAGGCTGATGATCAATTTTATCCTTAAAAGTTGTTTTTCTTCCCCAGGCACTGCATTTAAAAAATAAGAATGAATTCTATGTCTGGAAAATTTCTGACGTGCATTTGAGCAATTGAAACCCTCAGTGAAATTAAAGCACATTATGAAATATGAAAACTTCTTTGCTTATAAGTAAGAAAACAGCCAACCTGTATGGCAAATATGGCTTGCTTTTCCCTGTAATAAATCAGCTGACGCGTCAAAGTGAAAATCAGAAACACTTCTAATACAGTTTTTGTGAGTAGCTTTTATGAATTACTGTATTGGTTTTAGAATTGTGAAGGTGGCTGAATTTGTTTGAATATTTGGCTTCAAGCTTGTAATTTATTCGCTGGGCAGTAGTATTGGTCTAAATTAAAAAAAAACCCAAAAAACCCCCAACAAAATGAAGGAAAAAAAAGAGTGCATTCCAGCTTACATTACTTTTGCCTCAATCCGGTAGATATTGTCTAATATGCTGAGGGCAGGTTTGTGGCAGTCTTTTTTCTCTGTTATGAAATACTTGGAGATGTCAGAAGTGATGCAGCACAACGAGGAAGAGAAGCAAGTGCCTTTGGACCCAGTCCTAGAACTCAGAGGGACATAAAGGGCGCTCAGTACCTTGTACATCTTCATATTTAAAAGGGTATAGACAAGAGAAACCTTTTACCATAGTGGGAGTTTAATTTCACAGGCTTTATATGAATAAGAAAGGTTACCATGAATTTTGGAAGAGTTAATATGCAAGGAGGATAATTTTGGAACATTTGTTTTGTAGATGGGAAAAAATAATCATGTATTTTTGCTTTGTTTTTCTTGAATGAAAAGCTAGAAAATACTTTTTTTGAAATTATAGTGTTTGGAGTTAATCAGAGAAATAAAGGAGGGGCTGATACTTTTCTCGTTGCTTGCAAATTGTAAATTGCAGTTATTCGCAATCATGCTTATAGCTGGCATGGGTTCATGTGCATAATCAGCTGCTTTTTGAATGCATGTTCTATTGTTCTGTTTTATTTATGGATTCAGTTGTGATGAGAAAGATGTTGTGAAGCTGTTTGGCTGAGGCCTTGGAAATGTCTTTTAGGAGTTTTGAAAGTCACAGAATCATAGAATGGTTTAGGTTGGAAGGGATCTCGAAGATCCTCTAATCCTCCCCCCCTGCCATGGGCAGGGACACCTCCCACTAGACCTGGTTGCTCAAAGCCCGGTCCACCCTGGCCTTCACAAGTGCCTGGAGTTTGGGTACAAACCAGGGCTATGTGTAGCACTGAAAATTTAGATTAAGAAGTTGAAGAGTTTTCAGACTCAAAATGGAAGTTCAGATTCTGCTTTCGGACTTTGCGGTACATGAGCCAGCAAAATTCTGGACTAACACAGGTACGTTGTTACCATCCAGTTGATATACAGCCAGATCCAAAACCCCTGAGGTCAGGAGTCATCCCATCGATTTCAGCATCCGAACCCGTTAGCAGTCTGATCTGACCCCACTCCTGGTGGAACAAGAGGCTGAATTTCTGCCTCCAGTCTCCTTGCACAAATGATGTGGCAGCCGACTTTTGGTGCTAATTATCAGCACTAACCTTCTGATTGATGCGAGTTTGCTTATGTGATTATTTTTCTTAATAGCTACGGTTATGTGCCAAGATCCTTAGAGGGGATGTGGGACTGCTCAGGAGACACTTGCCCTCTGTTACTGGTTCCACTGTCTTACTTGCTGAATCCATTTGGGCAATGCTTTTTGAGTCTGCATTTTCTAAAATCTTTGTTTTTTCCCCTCACTTTTTGTCTTAATCGGCTTAAACTGCTTGCTTTTCTGGGAAGGCATCTGTTCTGTGTTTGTAAATGTACAGTGATGCAGGACTTCAGTCTTTTTGGGACCACCAACAATGGCTGAACACGAATAACAGTAATTTCTCTCTCTTCTCAGTGACACATTATTTTTTTTCCTTCTGTGCCTTTCAGTTGAAAGCAATACTTTGGCTGAAAACAAGAGCCAGGAGATGAACTTTAGCATCACTCAATTCTTGCTGATCTCTGTGAAAGGCAGAATAGGGGTTGTTGTGTGAGTAGATACATGGAGGGGGCTGACTTCTCAGCCTTGTATGGGAAAGTGCCTTATGCTCGATCTTCCCACAGAAGTGAACTTTTTTACATGGGTCTTCCCCCCTCCTGCTGTCCAGTGGGAATTATTATTTTAACTGAATTTCATTAGATCAGTTACCACATTCCACAGCGGATGATGGATCTGTAGATGTTGATATTTCAGGACGACACCATGCCATGTGCAGCTGCAAACGCTTTCTAGACAGGGTTAAAATTCTGTATCAGCTTCTTGAAAAATCATTAATTTTTAAATAGGAAGGAAATAAACTGGTTGGTTAGGTACTATGCAGGGAGCTTTTAATTACAAGATGTTTAAATCTGATTCTCTCAACTGTCAAAGAATTGAATTCATGAATTATGTTTGCTACAGTTGTCGTGTTTTTGTTTTGTTTTGTTTTTTTTTTAGTAACTCTGTATTTAAGTTCCTTCTGTGCACTGCCGTAGGGGATAGATGGTACCTTCTGACAGATTCAAACACAGCTGGCTGAGAACACTGCTAGTGATGGATGAACGATGTCTGTGTTAATGCCCCTGTATACATAAATGATGGGCTTTCTTTCTTTCTTTGTAAGATCTATCCAATTGCATATCTCAGAGCAAATGTCCACCATTCAGTAAAGCACACAATATTGGCATTAAAAAGGCAATCCCTGAAATCAGTGATCAATGCATTTTCCTCACTCTCCACAGAGAGATTAAAATAAGAGGTAAACCTAAACTTCAGCAAATTTAAGCAAGTTCTTTTGGGACCTACTCCTCATCTGTAAGAAGTGACTGAAACTCAACGAGGGAAGCTGTTGTCTCTGCTCTGGACAGAAGTAGAGCTGCCCCTGGAAATGCAGTGCACCGGGTTCATGGAAGATCACTCTTTTAGATGGCCTGGATGGATCCGTCCCATCAGCACAGGGGTCAGATTGTGTTGTCAGACAGTGATGACTAAGGTTCACTGGGCTGTTACCTTACTGGGGTATGTGTTGGTGAAGTGAGCCATCCTAATTATTTGAAGTGGAGAAGAATGAATGGTTTTACCCTTCATGGAGCTTCAGCCAAGGGTTTTGATTTTATTTTTTTTTACTGTGTATCTGTGTGTTTATGCTCACAAACTGCTCCAATTTAGAGCTTGAGATGTCCAACCAACATTAGAAACTTCACAGTGTGAATTAAGTTAGTTTCCTTTATCAAGGAGGCTAACTGTATACTAAAATAATTCTTAGTATTTTGCTACCAAAGAATTAGTCTGGATTAAGATGAGTATGCAGATAATCAGGGTGTTAAACACTTCTAGACTTGAGATCTGTTTACCTTCTTGGGAGATACATAACTCAACTGATAGTAGGGTAAATGCATACTCATGAGTGGTTTGTACTGAATAGGTAATGCACTGTCAATTCACCCCTACTTTTCTTATGGTAACTTACTTATATGAAGCATCCTGAATTACAGTTATGGCATAAATTGATAGTGTAGCCAAACCCTGAAACTTCTGACCTAGCAAGGAGTAAGTCTTTTGTCCAGTCCTTGATTCCTAATGCAAAAATGTTATTTTACAGGGGCATTGGAGTCAGCTAGAAGGCACAAATCAGCCCTGCCTGGCCTATCAGTTATGGTGCCAGTGAAAGCAGACAGCAATATATACTGACGGAGCTCCAAAACATTTGGAAAGTTGTAGAGCAGAAGCCCTAAGACAGAGAGCTGGGGTGCAGATGGCAGTGCAAGAAGCAGTTGAGCTAAGATATGTTTGCGGTTTTCACAGGAGTGGTTGCTGTTTGGCTCTACCACTTTGACATTGTCCACCGTTCTTTCTTGATGGTGATAGTCCCGCAGTTTATTAAGCCCCTTTCCAGAGGTAGCGGAGAGCAAGCATGCCTTATTCTTTGGTTTTAGCTGCGTGAAGGGTAACAAACATGTTTGTTTCTCATTCTGTCTTGCTGACTGTCTCTGAAATGTGGTGTTTTCGTGTTGGATATGGTAGTTCTGCAAGAATTTATATTCGCTACAAGGTTTAGCAAGACAGAATTGCGACTACTCGGCAAATCATTTAGAGTTCAGTTTGGTTTCTAGGAACAGAGGCTTACTAGTTATTTTTCACTGGTTTCTGTGCTATTATGTTGTTGTGATAATCTTGGCAGGGATCTGTCACTCTGTGTTGGTATAATTGAAACTTGTTTTCCCTGAGGAATCACTCTGCTGTTTGTTTTATTTGTTTACTGACATTGACAGAGATCCTAATGGCTTTTAAAACCCAATTTGTGCATCACTGAATATCGTCCAAAGAGGAAAATAAAATTAAATTTATCAGTAAAATAGGGTCCCTCATGCAATGCTTTGTCTGGGTCTTAGACTCCACCTGAGCACCTAGCTGTGCGTCTAGAAATTGCATGGTGAGCTGCATCATCTTTTTATTTCTAATTCTGTCTTCAGGGTTTTTGTCATTAAGATACTTGAAAAGATAAATGACAATAAGTTATTTAGGGCATCAGTATAAGTTGACCAACTTTGCCTTGTGAGACATAAATTATCTTTAGCTTTTATTAAAAAGGAGGTTAAGATAACAAAGCAATAACCACAGTTAAATTCTCCTTTTGGGAGGGTGTACATGATGGTATAACTTATTATTGTCATAAATCAGGGTAATTGTTTAGATTTTTAAAATATACAATATCAAAGAATTTATGTGTTTATTTTGTTTTAAGCCTTTGAAGAATTTCAGTGAGATCATTTGGGCTACTTACATTCATAATACCTTGCTGAATTGTGGTTATGGATAGATGTATAGCTTGTTGCATGCCGTGCTTCAGAGGAGCATGCACACAAATAAATGATGAGGCACAGGATAGACATTAAGGACTAAAGAATGAAGGATAATTTTTATAGCTGTGGGTTTGTGTTGGGTGAAGATTCAGATTTTTTTTATTTTATTGGAGTGACTTAGACCATTTCTAATTACCTTTTGACACGCTTCCTTGTCATTCAAGCATATAGGGATTGCCCAGGTTTCAGCAAACTCTAACTGTGAACATCAGGAGGAGATAAGTTTGGAAAATACTGCTGATTTTAAAGGTTACCTGTCAGTTTGTATATATACAACTATGAGCCAAACCAATCTGACCTCAAACCAGAGCTGTAGTATAATAACACTCTGCCTTTCGTATTGTATATCTCTTTTGCAAATCTCCCTGACTTTGATAGCACTATAATAATAATAGATCTGCGATATTTATGTTGCCTCTTCTAAGGAAGTGTTCTAATGTGCCTTGGAAAGGTGGGTGGTTAGCTTTATCTCCTTTTTTACAGAAGGTAAATTAGAGGTACAGAGAGAGAGCCTAGAGCATCTGACTTCCCCCTCCTTGTTCTCATTGCTTGGTTCAGTAGTGCAAATCTTGACGATATGCACTTTCAGTCTGATCTATATGTTGTATTGCATTGCAGTGTCCAGAACAAGGATTTTGGCTACTGGTGGTGCATCCCACAATAAAAATATCTTACAGGTAAGTGGAAAATGAAATCTTTTGAACTGAACTTGCAGTTACATCTGCATTTTTCTTTTGATGTACTGAATCCAAATCACCGCAGCTGCACAGGAGGGTGTGCATACAGGATTGTGACTCTGCTGCAGGTCTTTCGGGCTTTTTTTCAGGTTTAGCGTGGAAACTGTTAGCCCAATGCTAATTTTGTATTGAACTTTAAAGGATCTTTTACAGTCGACTAGTTTTATGAATGTGTCTCTGAAGCACTGCTGATTTCCAGGTCTCATCACTTACATCAAATCAATCAGCAAAGAAGTCAAGAAGAGACTTGACACAATACCTGAATTTTTTGTAGTTTTTGTTGTTCAGATCAAAGTTGGACCATGGATTTAAACTAGAGGGGAACTTTGCTGCTGCCACTTAAATAAACTCACCTCAGACAAACAAAAAAGCCCAAACAACCCGCAAACCCTGTCCTTGTTCTTCTGAGTATCTGTTAGTTACTAGCATTGTGTCCCATACTGGGGGGAGACTACCATTCTGTATAGTCTGCCCTCCCTCTTCCCACCTGCCTCATCTGCTGCTGTTGCTGCACGTCCAGCCTTAGTTAAGATCCTTCATCTATCTTGAGAGCAGAGTATTTCATGCTCTCTGTTTCTGCCCGTTGAGATGTGGCAAAGACTGCCTCATGAATGGTGAGAGGCCTCTCACCTGGCTTTTGCTGTCACAGAACTAGACATCTGGATTGGGATTCATCTTGCCCAAATCCAGTCATCTGCAATGTGATGTCCATGTACGATCTGTCAGTCCTGTAATAGTCAGGGGAGATCCAGTCAGTTACAGTGCAAAGGAAACCAGGTGGTGTTTTAACTTATCATATGTAGATGTTTCCCTTCAGGTGAGCCAAAAAGCTTTCTCTACTCCCCTGACTGCTTTGACAAGCTCCCCTTTGAGTAGAGATGCACACACTAAGCCTGGAGGTAGATGTTTACACCAAAAGGCACCTGTGTTGGGCTAAGTCCTGTCACTGAAGTTAGTTAACACAGGGCGAATTGTTTTCTGGAGATGCCAATCCCTTTCCATCACCTAGGGAGTCAAGAGGCCAGCCTCAACTATGTGCCATACTCTTGGACAATTGCAATCATATGAAAAGAAGCTCGTCTGCTCTGTGAAACCTGAGCTAGAATAAATGGAGGTTGAAGAGCAAAAAGTTCTCTCTCTCCCTTAAGGCATCTAAAGCACATGTTTGTATAACCATTGGTTGTACAGCTGATTGGGACACAACAAATTTGGCATGTTTTGCCTGCAGATGTCACTTCTCTTCATCTGCTTTGGTTATTTTACTTAGGAACTTGACGTTGGAAAATTAACTGATAAGTTAATTGCTAAAAACATTGGTCCCTACTGGAGTAATTCTACTAAGAATATGTCAGGAAAGAGATTGGATTAATAGATGAGTTTGTTTTTAAAGCGGTATTTCCAATTTAGGTGCCAGGAGGATTTCCTTGCTCTGGAATGAAGGCAAAGAACTGAATGTTCTTATACATGTAATTCTGCAACATGCAGAGCTGAAAGATTGTGGGGATGGTAAAGTGGTGGCTGTGGTGCTTACTCTTAATGTGCAACAATACAGCTGCTTTTAAAACTCATTAGAAGTGTCTTAAAATAATATGATCAATACAGTGTCATCCACTTAATTCAATCACTGGTTAATTGGATCCTCCTTTTTAATTTAATCAAAACCTCAGAAACCATATCAGTTGCGTGAAGAATAACAGCTTCCACCCTTATCATGGTCGATTTTGGATAATTTGTTCCAGGGCTACAAAAGACTATCATTTAATTAATCAACGTTCAGTAACTCCTATATTTTACACCACAAAGGAGGCAACTTAGGAAAATCTGTTCAAAAAATATAGTAGGGCAGCTTTCTCCACAGTTCTGGGAAGCTTTTTATAACATACGTGGTGGTTGATTAATGACCACATGAAACACAGTGAAATATTTTTAACAGTAAAACCTTGAACAGCTTATTTTAAAATTATTCATGAGAGAGACCACAGTTTCAAATGACTTACTAAATATACGAACTGTGAATAATTTTAATTTTATAACCATGTGGCACAAAAAGTTATTATTTGTAGTATTGCAGCACTTACTAGCATTCAGTATAGAGTAGAGCTGCATTGTATAAGGCTCTGCAGAGATGCAAAAAAACCCCAAATAAACAGACCTCAGTTGTCTGAAGGAATGTACAATTCAAGCTTAAGACAAGAAATACCTATTAGAGATGAGATGAAGATGCAGATGGGGAATGTGGTGGAACGGTATGGTAGTATTGGCTGGCAGGATGGGCAGTGGAACCAGCGCTCTGTGACCTTATCACTTCTGGAGGGCTTTTTAATAGATATCACGATTAATTTTCCATTTGTCCTTTAGCATTGAGGCTCATGTATTGGTCAATACTTGCTTGCAAGCGAAGTTAGGCAATACCGACTTGGCTGTCTTACCAGAAGAGAGTGTTTTAAGTGTATAAGCTCAGGCTTTCCTTGGATTCTAGTTAGCAACCAGCCACTTTTGTTTAAAGTTATGAAAATTGGTGATTTTCAAAGGTTTTGATTTGCAGATTCCCCACAAACTTTCAGAGAAAGAGACAAAATCCTTTAGAAACTTTACATACTGTTTTTTTCTCTTTCATATATGGATCAAATTTCTTAGTCATCTTTTATGAAGCCCTGGAGCCCATAATCAGCAGGGCTGTAAATTCCTGGATCAAGGTTACAGATCACTAATCCAAACAGTTTGGATTCCTGGACACTCTGGTCTTGTTTTAGACTCAATTGTATGGACATTAATAAGGTGACACACTGTTCCCTTTGGCAAAAGCAATAAACCCCACACAAGTTAAATCTGAATTATTACTTGCTTCTTGCGTTCCTCAGCCTGAGGGGCACTGCAATCCTAGAGGTGATGAAACCAAAACAGAAAGTGTTTGTTGACAATGTTTTTGGAAAGGAGTTACTGGACCTCACATGTCCCCATCCAAATACGTCTTCATTTTTCCCCATTTGTACCTGTTTTCCTAAAGCTACACTGTGGGGAAGAGAGTGTGTACTCTCAGTGAATGCGAGATGCCTGCTGTCGATTTTGATGCAGAATGATGTGTGATTGAATAACTTTAGTATCTGTTGGATACCGTAACAAATTCTTTGCCTGTAAAATTTTCTTTGTATTGCTCAAGCCAAGTTGAGAAGTGTCTTGGTCTATCTTCATAGCTAAGGATCCCTCATACAGGAAAATTCCTGGTAAATGTAGAGACTGTAATCAGCTCCTGTGTTGTTCTTCCTGCTACCCCTAGTATGATGGGAATGGTGGAGGTGAAGAAGACAGGCTTAGCAGGCCTTCATAGTGCTGAAGCTTTTGTTTTATCAAAGTTAAGCACTGAGGAGCCACGACTAGTTCCTCTCTCCTTCCTTCCCACTTGGCTCAGCCATAAATGCGATGGAAGAAAACAGGCAGCAGTTGTGGGCGCCTGAGCAGATCTCCTTGCCCTGATGTAAGCTTTTGGCGTTGGCTAATTGTGTGGGCTTATGAGGGAGACGATACTTGAACCCAAACTCTTCTGAAATTGTGGTAAAGAGATCTGGCAGGAAATGCAGTTACCTCTCTAGCTCAGATTTACCAATACTCTCTTGTGTGACAAGTTTAGGACTCATTGTTGCCTGTGGTGATTCTTTCCGTATGTACCCAAATGTTTGGCAGAGGTGTACAGTAGTTATTTGTATCCCTTGTCTTTCATGGGCATGTGTAACCAATGCTTAGATCCTTCTCAGGTCCTGTCTGACGTGTTCAACGCACCGGTGTACACTATCGATACCGCCAACTCCGCTTGTTTAGGAAGTGCTTACAGAGCAATTCATGGTAAGACTGTAAGGAGATACTTCTGAGCGGTCTGGGCATTTAATTTCAGTTGGTTAATACTTGGGATTAGCGTCACTGAAAATGAGGGGAGAATAAAGCTGTGTGGATCTGACTGGAAGGTCACTCAGATCAAAGAGGTTTTTTTGCTCTTAGTACACTTGGACCGGGACCAAGAATAACATTTACGCTATAGTTCAAGTCTGGTGGCTGCTTCTCAACCATGGGATTGGACCTGGAAACTCGTGATACTGACAGGGGAAGGTATAGGACCTTAATGTGTTGAGTTGCTACCTCCATGTGCTGCTGTTGGAAGAATACAGCCAGCTGAAGGTGTTGGTGTAGCCTGCTGCTCTGGTTTGTGAACCAGGCTGTAAACTGGATTGCTGAAATGATCAAACCAAACAAAAGATCAATTCTAGCAAAGAGGATCAGAGAGGGCAGAGACAACAGGACCAGTAATACTGTTGGCCAAGTAAATGTTACCAAACCTATATGTATCTTCCAGCTTTTAAACGTCAAGATGAAGGATATGCAAAGTGTCCTGGGCTCCATGCTCGAGTGTGCACTTGTGTGCTTGTAAAAGCATAAATTTTGGGATACTCTTAGGTTGGCCAGTCATTTTACTAGCTGTACTGCATCACTCACGGTAATGCAACAGTCCAAGTTCCAAATTTAAAGTGTTAGTTAACTTTTGTCTATTAATGCATGCAGGCGTATGTTGAGGGTGGTCCATCAGCCATTTAAGAGTTGAATCCTAGGCAGGAAATCTTATTCACATATTTTAAAATAGTTTCTAATATCTTACAGCTAAACAAATCAAGGAATGTGTATCAAATTCTGAAGTTGTTATTTAGTCCAACTTTTGTTAGCCTCAGTTTTTCTGATTAGGAGCTTTAGTATTTGGACCTTAAGACATGGGTAGCTTCTGTACAAGTTCACGTAAGACCATGGGATTGCAACAAGCATGGAAAAGATAACATCAGCCATCAGAAGAAATCAGCCAAGTTTTAATTTTAGAAGCAAATTCTGCTGTCACATTATAGCATCTGAAGACTACATGCTCTCTTGCATTTGAAAACAGCACAGAAAATTGCACAGCCAAAACTCGAGTCAATGTATTTAACGCACACAGCATGCTCTCCTCTTTATTTCCAGAAAAGACACAAGGGTTCTGTCAGGCAGAGTATGCTTTTGCAGGACAGTGGAAACAGTACTGTTAGATTATCAGTATGTTTGAAGCCAAGATGGGACTGTTTTTCCACCTTGGGGGCCAAGTTTCCAAATTGTTTTTCTCTGTACTCAAACTTTGCCTACTGCTTCAGAAGCCACCAGAAGCTTCCCAGCACCTAATGCTGCAGGCAAATTCCTTGTCTGTGAATACACGTGAAATGTGGAGCTGTCATTAAAGTTTGTGCAGATATTTCATATGTGCGGAAGATGTGTATTCCCTCTGCCAGTTTGGCATATGAAATCTTGAGGCTTGGTTGACGGAGCGTTTGAGTGAAGATTTCGGATGCCATGCTGATGGAGGGACTCCTTAGCTCAGGTACTCTGCCAGCCAAGCCCCGGGGGTATGCTGTGTGTGTTTCTAAATGGCACTTTTGATTGATGCTTTCAGCTGACTCACTCTTGGCCAGGCAAAGGAATTGAGTAAAAGTGAAGACTTGCTAATATAAATGAAATATTGATGGCAAGGGCTCCTTAATAATATTAAAGCATGTATCTACAAGTAGGGTGTTCCGCAGTTAGCCTGGTGTTCTTAGCAGGGGTACCAAGGAACTCCTGAAATGCTGCGATTCACTTGCAAAGCAAAATGCTGTAGGGACAGAACTCCCCTATTATTTTGCCTCCTTATATGTAAATATATTTAATAATTTGTAGCATGTTTTCCTGACAGTGTTTTCGTTTCTCATCCTTTTTTGTTTAGTCACGTTTTGTCCTTGAATCCCTTGCTTCCACATATTTTCATTGCTGTTTACTGTATTGTTGTAGCCATAAATAATTACTGATATTGTTGAGTAGCATTTCTGCTGCTTACCTATTCTCCAGGGTACGAATTGAGTGATTGGCAAAAACTCAATCACAGAGTCTCCACTTCCTGGGCTAGCACGTTGGAATGTAAGATCTTCTGCCATTTATCCTTCAATCCTGAATGCTGACCTGACCAGGGAAGATCAATATAATGTATTAATTTGCCAGGGAGTCAAGGCACATCGCTCATTGTGCTTTTTGCATTGATCAGGATTGTGATTCTCATTGCAGGACTCGTAGCTGAGACGAATGTGTCCTTGGCTGATGTCGTGAAATTAGCACCAGAGCCTAGGTTGGCTGTTACACCAACAACTGGGGCTGAGGAGGTAAGCAAACTTGGGGACACCATTTTTCTTTTCATTTCCTGTCTGCTTCAAAATGTATTGGTTTACTAATTTTTCTAATAAAACAGATAATTTAAGAAACATTTTGTTACACAATTCTTTTTGTAAAGATTGGTTTGATTTTGTGAGATGTCTAGTGTTGTAATAATGCCATAGTCTGAGTGATCACTCCATCCAGGTCTGTGAGAGTGATTTTTTTTTTATTTTTTATTTTTTCCCCCCTAACTGAGTGTGATCAGAGAGCAAAATATATTCCTTAAGGGACAGAAAAAATAGGTTGCATTTGGATACAGGTCAGTCAAATTGTAACTGATAATATTGACAAAATAGTCTTGACTTGTTTGCAGCAAGCAGCATGGAAAAAGGTGTGGTGATGGTGCTTTCAGTCCTCTTGGAAAACAGGTCCCAAAAATCCTTCCTGTCTGATCTTAAACAGTGGTCAGCAATTGTACATCTTTACTTGTAGCTCCCAGTTGGAAAGCGTGCCAACTGGGAGGATTCATTAGGCACAGGTCTTCGGTACTGTGCCCATCCTGGGAATTTCAGCATATCTGAAGGTGAAGCTTGTGCGTTATGAGGCCACGTAGATAAAGCAAAAGAAATAGTCATTGTTGCTAACTGTGTGGTTCCAGCCCCTGTAAAATCGAGGAAGGAATCATCGTCTCAGGCTCTCCAACGCAACTCTGCACCTCTCACTATCAGGTGCAGAAGGCTTTAGTTTAAAACAGCTTCTGAAATATAATGTCCAGAAATAAATAAACAAGACAATATAGCAGGATTTCCTGGAGAACACAAGTTTAAATAACCAAAAGTGAATCTAACTGTGTCATCAGCTGTGCAGAAACTTCTTTTACATCAACACAGCCTTATGCTCTCCATTTATGAGATTTGGATGTGCCCTAACTACAGGCAACAAGGTTTTAAAGCTTTTATTTAAACTGGGGAATTAATGATCTGCCAAAACTACTAACTCCCAGCTACATGTGTAGTGGAGCACCAGATATCATCATGAGTAATAATAGAAATGATCATGCTGCATTGTGCCTGCCAGCGTATTATTTAATTATTAACTGAGATGGAGGAGCTCAGTAATCGAATAGAAGTCCCCTTCAGAAATATTAAGACATTGAATAATTTAAACTTGATTGATCTGGTCTCATTTACTCAACCTTCCCCCCTCATTTTAAAAGATAAAATAATTAACAGCAATGGCCTGTGTCGTGTGTGTTGCAGCTGAAGCCTTCTGCGGGGAATGCACTTCAGGAGCAGAGCCCCGGTGTCTTGATTCAACCTCACGTTGCTGCCCTGTTCCCCCCAAAAATGCTGTCTGCTGAAAAGCTGCCAGGCTGGCTTGTGTGGAGGTGGAGAGTGCTCAGAGACCCGTTTTTGACCCCCTGGTGCTGCTTCAGCTATAAAGCTCAAGGGCAGGGAATACAGCTGTCACTCACGGGGGCCTTGCAAGAGCAGCAAGCACCTTGTACCCCTGCGGGGACCAAGCTAACCTAACTGGAAAGATCAGTGGGGAATTCATTTACCTCTTTCTATTTTAGTGTCTGCATAAAATGGCCTGGCAGCTAAAAGAGTTAATTATCTCCCTCTCGATACTTTTCTTCTCCTTTTCCACTTGGTTAGACCTGGCTCTCATAGCACATCTTTTTATTAGTTTTAAATGATGTACAGCAGTGAATTATTGCCCCAGTAGATAGGAGTGGATGATAGAGAAGGTGGTGGCCAAACAGCATGTGAAGGAATAAGCGTTCTTGCTCTTTAGCATAGCTTGCCAGCTTCATTCCATTAAAAGCAGCTTCTTGCAATTACATATTCCACACCATTTTTTGGTTCTTTTTTCCTTCCTGTCTTATAATTTTGCCGTTGATGGTGGATTCCCTGGCTAGTTTCATGGCTGTGAAACTGCAGAAAGCCAGAGGGCCTGTCAGTAATACGGTGTGTTAGCATGAACAGTGCAGTAAAAATTCATAATGTGATGAGTCAGTTTGATTCTGTTTTTTACAGAGCTGCATCTCCCTGTCCATCCAATTTCATTCTGTTGAGGTTAGAGGCTTTCACTTAAATGACGGTTCTTTTTATAAACTTCAAAGTCATCCTGAGGTTAAGTTCTGTCTCACTGAGAAGCTCTTCTGAAAGAGTCTGGCTAACCAATGCGAAATTCCCCGGACCACTTCCCTACATTTTTTGGACGGCTACAGCTAAATCTTGGCAGGATGGAGAAAAAACAGGTCATAACACAGCAATCTGCTCTGGTTTCATCCTTTCTTCCTGGTGTAGGTCGGAGGCAACATGTGTTAGATCATTGGAGGGAGGAAAACCTCTTTCAGAACAGTGTGATGTAGTTTCATTGCCAAGGCTTATGCCAAAAATGCAAAAAGTGTTTCTTTGATTGCTGAAGGATCATTTGTGATAACGAGTGTGATTTCAAAAAGAAAAAGCAAGGCACACAAAACGTGTCATCAGGTTCAATTAAGCTAATGGGCAGGTAAAATAAAGTCACAAGATGGGAGACATAGAGTTTGTGACAGGTAATGAGTTAGTAGTTAGTGGAAAATGAGGTCCCATAATTCCAACTTGTTTGGCAAAAATGTGACTTCATCCTGTAGCAGACCATCCTGCCTGGAAGAGACCATTTCAAAGAGGATAAATCCCTCTCTGTGGCTATGACCCGATGTCTCTTAGTTGAACCTGATTTCACAGCATATTTGTAGGGTGTGGGGGCTCACCCAACTTGAGTTTGCTTCTGATTCTGTCAAGACCCAAACAGGTCATAAGGTATTCTGGTGGTAACCATCATGGTGGTAGTCTTTGGTCACTTACTCAACCAGGCTAGCTGAAGTCAGTCAGCTGTGGGTTAACCTGATGAATCCTTCTACCCTGTTTTCAGAATATAGAAAATTAAAGAGTAATCTCACCTCTTTGGAGCCTCCTCCCTCCCTCAAAGGAAAAGATTAGTCAGAACCACTAAGCATGACAGAATAACCAGGAGATTCTAGAGCAATAAATGTCTGTTAACAGACAGAAAGAATCTATTATTCCGGCATTAGAATTCAGCTCTATTTTAGTAATCTATTAAAACAGAGATGGTTGGCTAGTTGGTTAGTTAAGCAAAAAAGCATGATTGTCTGGAGTTGATCACTTGTGTTTACACAAGCCGTGTGCCTATGATGTACTGTCAGATTTATTGTAATATTGCCATGTAGGGTTTTGTAGGGAGAAGGTGTAGCGCAGTTCACTACCTCCTGGATCTGTAATTTTTGATTGCATTATTGACTCTACTGAGATGTATTAATCCTGCAAAAATTCAAGAAGGGAAAATGTAGACCTAACAGGTTTTCTTGACTTCGGTGAATTGCCTTGTAAGTAGGTGGTTTTATAGAAGTGACCCTATTACCCAGGAAGGTTATAATGACCTATTTATTGATTTAAAATAATGATATTTTTGTTGAGTTAGATTTTGGAGGGGGGAGGTTGTTCTGTAGAATTGGTTTAGGTTGATAATTTAGTGCAAAGTAGGTAATAATAATACAACCACAAAAATATAATAGGTATTGATGGGAGCTTGATTAAGGTGATTTGTATAGCCAATATTTTTTTTTAACCTGTTAAACTGATTAAGATAGGCCTGTAGCATTAATATCTGAAGTAAATAAAGTGACAGTTTGAGATGTGGTTCCTTGGAAGAGACTTCAGAGTATTTCAGGACAGTGTTGTATTCTTTCTGCTTTAAGACTATTAATTCTGTGTTAAGAAAGGTGAACAACTGTAAAAATAAAACATCTGTATCTCTTGATTTCTTAAGCAAATCTCTTTGAGTAATTTGAGTTTGGTTTAAAAATAAAGGAACCTATCAAAAGTAGCAACTGTTTGTGAAAGGCTGATTAATTTTAATCTATTCAGGGTAGATTAAATGTACTTGGGTAGATTAAAATTAGATAATCATCAGCATCATCTTTGTAATTGGTAAATTTTGAATTGCTTCAGTCATTGGCTAACATGGCATGACAGGAGATAAAAGGATCCATGCGGATTTTCACTTGTAGTAATAATTTGTAGCTGGTTTTTGCTTTTGGAAGGCGTCAGACGTCCCATGGGACAATGGGACATGGTCCCAGACATTGTACAAAGAAACAGTAAAAGCCCTGTTGAGTTCATTGGCTGGTACTATGGTGAGATACAGTCTGAGGATGACATATTTTATTTAGACTAGATAGCAATGTAACACTTACTTGAACGCATTTTCCAGGGAGGGCAGGTTAAGTTATTCTCTGTTATAATGCAATATTTATCATTAGCATTTTCTTAGTTATTCTTGGGACTGTCAGAGTGTAGCCAAATTGTCCCAGGAGGGAAGTTTAGGGTTTGTAAATGAAGCCGCCAGTGTACAGCTAATGTTGTGGAGTAAGCTATAGAGATAAGCATGAGAAGAGGCCATAATATAGCAAGGACAATTAAATTATGGACAATAATAAGGTTCATGTTGTGATACTTGTAATTACTTTTGTTAAATATCATGGTCTGATATATTAGCTTTGAGGCTATGACAGTGAGGGAATTTATGTTCTTGGGTTCTTATGCATCATTGAGAGTTCTTTATTCCCTTTGGACCTCAGTTATAAAAATAAATCTATATAATTGCCTCAGGAAAAAGGCTCCTGGAATTGCTTAGGAGGAGTTGCCCGGGGTTCTGCAGAGGCAGTTCAGTCATGGCAGACATGGAGAAGCACCTTTCACAGACACGTCTGTGTGTGCACTCAGGCCAGGTTCTTGGTTGGTACAGTTTGGCTTTTCTTCTCCCTGCTTCATGGGAGCTGCACTGCTTTGGCCCCAAACTTCAGCTGGTGTCAAGCTGGCAAGTAAAATACTGCTTGTGAAAAGCTTGTAGTACTGCTGTGCTTTTCAGCCATGATGTACCGATGGTATTACAGCCAGATTCCCTGAGGAAGAGAAATTTAAAAATTTGGCTTAGGTCTCTGAGCCGCGCTGCTTTTTACCCTAAATGAACAGCAATAGAGTACAAGGAATATTCTTAATTTTTTGTTTGCATTTTTTCAGATGGTCCATAATGCAGCATTCATTTATGCTAATGGCTGGAAATCTTACTGCAAATGCTTGAATTTTCTCAATTAGCAAGCTAAGCGCTTAAGCCCAATAAACAGGAAGAGAACCTGTATCAGTAAATGTGATTGTTCATTTATTTTGACACATTTTAATTTAGAGTGATGTATTAACAATAATACTTCCCAGCCTTCTAGTAAATGCTCTGTTGTGTATTTTGTAAAAATACTGCTGGGTAAGTAATTCGAAGCCTGCTTTCCCAGTGGCTGAGCTCGCTTACCAGTGCACCTCTGTTATGCTGAATCCCTGTTGAGAAGGGCCCATGGTTTATCAAATTTACAGAATAGTGAAGTAAGAAATAGTGAGGCTTGATTGTAGATGCTTCAGTGAATAAAGGAGCTGGTTTTGTTTGACTTACTGATGCTCCCAGTATTGCCATAGTTGCCTGCTCAATGTTTTGTTTACTCTGATGTGCATATTTAGCAGAAATGGGAGCAATAATGTTCTTTGGGAACATGAAATTAATATATATACATACATCACTGAACCCCCAAGGCCCTCATGTAGTCAGTTAAAAATACCATGCTGAGTCATAATAGTGGTTTTATTTTCTAAGCCCATAAATCTGCATAAATCTTCATGGATCTCGGGATCGCTGTCCTGTGGGGAAGAGGAGTTGGAGCGCGTACATGTTAAATGAGTTGCCTGGGTCACCGAATGAGTCTGTTGCAGAGGTAGGAGTGAGTAGGTTTCTCTGTTTTAATCAGCATAAGTTTAAGAGACAGTAAGACTCAGTGAATCACTGAGTGATTAAAAACTGTCCTGATGAGGCCTTGGCTGGCAAACAGTGTATCCTTCCATTTGCTGTAGATGCTCCTTCTCTTCTTCCCCTTGATATACTTAATGTATTGAAGAAGTGTGCTTTAGCTTCTATAACATCTGATTGGTAAAAGAGATGAATTGATCAACACGGGCTCCTTCTGCAGAATTTGTCCATTAAGTCGCTCTCACCTGCCGTTGTGGAAGGTGGAAGTGGGAATGAAAGGGTAAATCCAGGTTTCACTGCTCAGACTGAAACTATTGTTCAGGAAACGGGAAACACAGAAACTGGCTATTTTGCTAACAACTGAAATGCAAGAACAAAACATGCTAATTATTTATTTCCTAGAGGAGAAAACTGCAAAGTTGGTTTTTTTCTTTCATCTGAGAAAGCATGACTGTTAGAGACAGCGAGGCTACTGCAGGACTGTATGTAAAACTGCGCGAGAACAACCCTGTCTCTTCCTGCAGCCTCATGGTTTACACTCGAAACACCTTCCTCCTGAATTTTTCATGCATATACAGTTGTTGGCTTTTGCTCTTATCTGAAAAAGGATAAAATGCATTTAAATGCTGGATCTCGCTTATTGATGAGAGCAGTAATTCAGTTTACTGGGCATGATTCATTATGGCTCTATAACCTCTCTGAACCTGGAGCCAGGAGCGAGACTGCCCTGATTATGAATAACATCAGTGCAGGGGGCTTGTAGACTAGACTGGCGGCCCCTAGGATTCATTGCGGCAGGGATATGACCTTAAGGCATCCTCCTAAGGACTGCTCGAGCCTGTACCAGACCCCACGCTGGCTCCTGGCAGTCCCTTCTCTGTGCTTGAGCCAGCAAATGAGTGAAGCTGTCCTGCTGTGGCTTGTCAAACTACTGATTGTATTAGATGGACGGTTAAAACCAGAAAGAGGAGATAAAGAAGAAGGTGTATCTCCAAGATCTAGATGAAGTACAGTTTTGGGTTGGAGCCAGCAGTAGGGCTAGGCTCTATTTAGGATTTCTGCTGTGTAACCTGGTCACATACGAGCAGCTCGTCTTCTGAGATATGTCCTGGGATGAATTTGAAGCAAAGGAGGAAAAAACCAAACAGGTAACGAATGAAACAAATCCCAACATGGGACTTGCCCGTATCCAAATCATAAGGTGTGTTTGAATCTGGGGTTTTAAATACATTTCAGTGTTGATTCTGCTTTTTACAGTTGTAACAATTCCTGGATAATTCTAGCTAGAGAAATACAGAAAAGCTACTCGGTGTAATTGTGGAAAAAAAGTTGGGTCTCTATTCGTCCCCCTGGGCCTGGGATCAGGGAGCAAGGAGCCTGGCTATGGAGCAGATTGTAGATGGGAAAAGTTATGGCTGTGAAAGATGCGAAGGAGAGAAGCAGCTGAAATAGATACGGGAGTATGAGAGGGGCGGGAGAGGGAGTATGAAGTGTATTTTAGAAGGCCCTGGTCAGCATATTGGCCAAGGAGGACCTTTCTGACGGTGGTGGTTGACTGTGCTAGGGGGTGGCAGTGTGCTTATTAGCAAGGCAGAGCAGGAGGGGACGGAGGCAGTGATCCGTCCTGAGGTAGCGGAGGGAGGCAAGGACAGGAGTTCTGCCTGGGTGATTAGGACAGCTATTACTGAGGGGCATGTCGCACTGGGAGAGGTGACTTTAGCAGAGCTGCTTCCTCTGGAAGTAATGACTTCTGCTTATAGCAAGAATGCAGCCACAATAAGAACAACCTGTGCGTGTCATAAAATTAAGCTGTAAAAGAGATGATAAAAAGGACTGTGATGTTTGAAGAAGGAAGATTCTGCAGCATTGAGTAAATTGGGGGAAAAACCCTCAAACCTTCCGGTACCTACAAAGATGCTGTATTTTTCAAGTCTGAAGATGTTCTTTAACTGCAGCGTGATTTAAAAATCTAATTTTTCAACCTAGACATGTTTATTTCTTTTTCCTTTTTAGCTCTATCGTCCACTTCTGAAAAGATATGCTGAGCTTGAACAGAAGGTTATCTACAACCCAACCTCTTCTTGTCTTGCGAAATAGAAGCAAAACAAAATTTATAAGTCGGCTGAAGAGTGGACTCCCAAGGAGAAGATCAGAAGAGATTTTCTCAGAATTTACTGGAGTTGTTTAAATCATTTTGTTCTTCTTTGTAGACAAATAATTTTTAAATGTCTGTGTTTGAGTGTGTTGGTGGAAAAATTTACTTTGTGATTGAAAACCCGATTAAAAAAGCATCATATTGTTCTGTGTGTTTGTGACTTCAATTTTTCTTGGGTACTTTTCAGATTGTGCTTGCTGTTTTGGAATAGATGGATAACAAAGTCAAGTCTCTCATATATGAATCACTCTACCCATCTCTATCAGCTTCGATTCCATGTGTTTAGCGTGCCGGCCTCTCTGCATACCTATCTAGCACAGTATCTTAATTCCAAAACTTCTCCTGCTTAAATCTTTTGAAACTATCTTTCTGTACATCTGTAACTTGTCTATGTTTATATCTTTGCCTACATGAAACCAACAGAAAGCATAAGCACACTGACTTAATCCCATCTTTCTTTAATATGTGGAGATTTGTGGTGTGAAGGCTGATTAAAGTCTTTAAAGACTCCCCAGGATCCTCAGAGAAGGGGAATTCTTTTTACATGACACTATGGAAAGTCTGTTGTGTGATAAAACATGATGTAGTTGGGTTTTATAAATTGTGGAAAGCACAGAGGCCTTATGTGATACAGGCACTGTTGCACAATGTTTTACTTGACGTCAGTTTTGTAAAAATGAAAATAAGGGAACAAACATGGGAAGTTTTTGTTTCAAAAAGCAGAGGTGGTTCCACCTGCACACCAATTTGGGATTATACTGCTTTCCTTTTCACCTTCAGGTGTCGTGGCTATGAAATTCTTTGTGTTGGGCTGAGTGTGACTGCAGAAGTAGGTCTCTGCTCCCAACGAGCCATGTAGGTCACTGTTTTTTTCGTACCACCAGTATCCCATTTCTTTCTTGGAGATGCTGAGCAGAACTGGTCTTGCTCTGCTGGTGCTCTTCCACTTCACAAGTTTTAGTCTGGATTAAGTGGACTGTGGCTGAGAAAATCTTAGAGAAAATACAAGGCAGGTGATCTTTCTACAGAGACATATGGAAGTTGCAGAATTTGAATGAACATCCTAAATCACCCTGTGCAAGTGGGAACACTTTGCTGCTCCATACTGGCATTCTGCAGTGCCAGTATGTTTCCCTTAGGATAACATTTCTTTTGGGAATAAAGCAGACTTGTTTAATGAAAGTGACTGAAGCCTTTCTTCCCTTCTTGTAGAAGTTGTAGTGTGCCTAGGGAGTGACCCAGGGAATTGTGGGGAGTAGAGGATCTCCTTACTGAGTATCTGAGAGCTGGATTGTATCCCTGCTGGAGGTGGGGTGACTCAAATTTGTATTCTTCCCATTACAGTGTCTTAGGAGAACTCTCCCTGTCCCTGCTGCATCTCCGCAGTAAGGATGGGACCCCCTTGTCATGCCTCACCTCTGGAGTGTCAGGGGAATGGGCACGTTCCTCCTTTGCTCTCCCCTTTATATTTAAGAGCTTCATTTGTGAGTATGAACAGTGCCTTTTTTTTTTTTTTTTTTCCACAACTGAATAATTATAACTTCTCTTGATATTAGCATGATTACTCTGGAAGGTCAAGAATTACATTTCCGCGTTTCTAAAGCAGGCTTCTTTTAAGCAATTGCTTTAAAAGGTGGCATTACAAATACACATATATCTCTTTTATTGGCTTATTATTCTGGGTCCCAAGGTACAGTGCTAAAACGTATAATACTTCTCACAGGCCTCCACCGTCAGCAGTTGCTTTGTCATTGGGCAAGGCTGTAGAGAGGTACAGAAGGATTTATCAGTGCAGGCTAAAGAATGCCTACTAGTTTAAGCAGCATTACCATCATCATTAGTCTTTGGTTCTGCCTGGTTACTGGTCGGACATCAAGGTTAACCACACAGGGAAGGGATTCAGAGGGGTGTTTTAGCTTTGTGCAGCTCTGGTGACAATTTCTTGAGTAGCTCATTTGGCTTATCAGAGTAGGAAGACTGATGTCTCTTGTAGCTTTGTGGCTTTATTTGCCTGTGAAATAGGAGAGTTGGGGTCAATTTCTTACTCAGCTGAAGAAGGTTAAAGCTTATTCTTCCCAGCTCATAGCACGTGTTAGAACATTTCCAGATAATATATTGGCTCCTAACAAAGCGTTATGTGCAGCCAGTAGGATATTGTCTACGTGGTTTAACTGCTTTCTGGGCCTGAGCTCTTCTCTAGGTAGGGAGAAGGAAACCCCTTCCTTCTCTCTTGGGCTGGGTTGGGGCACTCTGATGGGTCCTACTTAGCATTAAAACACAGTTTCCTCAGAGCAGCTGCTGCACTGTGTGCTTGCAGCAGGAGTCCCTGAGAAAAGACTCGGATGCAAGGCTCTGAAGGGCTGGAGTTGAGCACCACTGAATTATAGTATTGCTGTGGTGATGGGTTTATTAGGGCTGGCCTCTGAGGAATGGTGTCTGGAGTATAAGAATTTATAGACAAGCTCTTTTTTTTCCAGCTCACCAAAGTTGCACATGTTCACTGACTAGTGTCAGATAGAATAAGACTCAATAAATCTCCCCCTGGAAAGGTCCTTTGAAGAAATGCTGCTGTAAGACTTCCACCACTCTTTTCTTTTTGTCTTTCCAGGAATGCACATCAGCCTGCCAAGGAACCACAGGCTTCTTGCTCTCACAGGCACAGTGATGGAAGGATCTGGTGCCCTTTGGTTTCCAAAATCACATGGGTTTTTTTTTTCAGCTTGTCTACCTTATGTTATTCTGGTTGTCTGGAGTAGAGAGGTTACTGACTTAATTAACATCTTAGCTAACAGGAATCTAAAGGCAAGCCAATATCTTCTACCTCAACATACTTGATGGAGGTTGATTCCCTCCCTCCCCCAGAAGTGGCCTTACTGTTCTTCAGGGTGAGCAACATGGCATCCCATCTTGTCTAGACGAAAGGTTAGCTTCTGCGTTTAAAGACCTGCTGAGCTATTCCCAGTCTAGACTAATCCACTGGAAAATTAATCTCATCTCCTGGAACAAACCCCTTGATTGCTGCAAGGAGGTTATTCATCGCTCTCTGACCTGCAGCTCTTGTCCTGCACAAGCAAAGCTGCTCTAGGTTGGAGGTGTGTCACGGAGTTACATGGAAAAATCCAAGCAGCTTCCTTAGCTCGATGGCCCTGTGCCCTCACCAGTCAATCAGAGCTGCAGTGGATTCACCCACAAGCTCCTGGTGTACCACGACCCAAAGACAAACAGTTTTCTTTGCAGCCTCAAGTCTTTAAAGTCTTTTGTGATGCAGCTAGAAACAAACAGGGAAAGATGTTTGCTTTTTCTTAAGGGATCAGTCTGAGAGCTGGAGCTCTGATTGAATAAGTAATGTACTGAAAAAAGTCCATGCTCTGTTGGTGCTTTAATAAGTAATTGAGCTGAATACCACCGTGTATGATCCCACTGGGACCTTTTTGTTTTTCAGCTTGCTTTTCCTTTGGAGTTGCAGCTACCACTACAGATCACAGAGCAGCACAGTGAAGGATGTGTAGCTAAAGCCACAAAAAGCCAAAGCAGAACTTTCGACAAATCATTTGTTTCATCCGTGTTTCTATTACCTTGGTCCCCAGAGTGCTGCGTGCAGGTAAGTGGGTGGGGGAAGAAAAGCGTAACATTTTAGAGAACTAAACTGTCTGCTTTTGGTGCTTGTCATGAAGTTATAACCCCTTCCCTGGCAGAAAGGTGCTAATTTGGATTTTTCATCTCTGCAGCTGTGGATTTTTCATGTAACATTTAGGATTTTGATTTTGGTGAGATCTTAATCTTCATGTTAAATTGGATTGAAATTGGCAAACATATGGCTAAGAATGATTAGAAGGTGGGTGGACGTTGACTCAGCCATCAGGGGATCACTATCCCATAAGAAGCGTTTCCTTAAAAAGTTTCTCTGAAGGTGACCATAGCCCTGGTTCCATGTGGCTTGAAATTTTAGTACAGTGCTTTACACCTGTGCAAATTGGGTACAAAACCATATCTGCACCAACAGATCTTCTCTTGTTACTATTTTACACTCACTTTGTGTAGGTCAAAATCACGATGTGATACCCAAGGCAAAAGAACTTGGGATGAATTTTTTTTTTTAAGCTTTTTGCTGAGCATGTCTGAGGTGTGTGAGTAGGACATCTGTGAGTGGGATATGCAGAGTAGTTACAGCCTGGATCACCTGTGCTTTGATACAGCCTTGGTCAAGCCTCTCTGGTTAGCCAGTTCAATTAGCTAATTCCGCGCCCCCCCCCCCCGAACCCCTTTTTCCTCTCCCGCAGCAAATACAACCTTTTCTTGA